>NC_059159.1:900000-1170644 GCF_019923935.1 Bubalus bubalis
GCTGGGCGCTGGGCCATGAGAGCAAACGAGGAGCCGCTTCCCCCCGAGGAGCCCCCGGCTCACAAGCCTGCGTGTTGACACAGCTCTGCTCCTCCCACCCAGTCGTCCCGCTCCTGGCTTCGGAGCGGTGCTCTTGGTTTAGAAGCAGTGAGCTGGGTCACGGTGCTGGCGTGGCGCCGCCCGTCAGGGAGTGGCAGCCACACTTGGTGGAGGCGACCGCTGCCTCTCCCGTGGTAGACAGCGCTGACGGACTCGCGACTCGGCAGAGCGCGATGCAGGCTTCTCCGAGAAGGAGGTCCTTCGGAAGCGGGGGTCCCAGAAGTGTGTTGCTTGTGGGGAGAAGCAGTGTCAGAGGAGAGAGGAGGTGAGGCGATGATGGGGCTGACGTCACCGTGGTAAAGTCACCCCGCACGGCGGTCCGCAGGGGCTTTCCCGCCTGCCACGGAGAGCTTCCTCTCTGTGCCGGCTTCTTTCAGTTCCCAAGCAGTTGATTTGATCTGTCTGTCTACCTTCTATCTGTCTGTCTGCCTGTCTGTCTACCTACCTACCTACCTACCTACCTCCCTACCTACCTATTTCACTAAAATACCAAGGGGAAAAATGAAAGAGAATTATAATAGGAAAAAGCCAAAGAAGAAGGATTTTTGAGTTAAATAGGCTCCTGTCCAGATGAATAAATAGCTGAATAGAGGTATTTTTGAGGAGTATTGATTCACTGTCTGAAAAAGTCTGTGACTGTGTGTGTGATTGTGTGGTTGTCTATGATTGTGTGTGGTTGTGTATGATTGTGTGTGTGTGATTGTGTGTGTGACTGTGCGTGCATGTTGATCTCAGTCCTCTCCTGTCTCTCATGCCCTGACTTGTACATCCAGCCTCACCTGGGTGGCCGGCAGGAGAGTGCCTGGTGTCCCCACTGGTGAGTGATCTCGGGCTGGGCTCTGCACCCCAGGTGGCTCCCGTGAGGACCCTCCAGCCTTGGCAGGGCTCCCTTCCCTATTTTAGGTCCCTGTGCTGCGTCCATGCTGGGGCCCACACTGGCGTGCACATCTGCATGTGCTCACAAAGAGCTTTCGGTGCAGAGGTGCTCACGGGGCCGCCACCTCCTGGCTGCCAGCCATCCGTCAAAGGACACCACACTAGGAGAGCGGTGCTTCTGGGGAACTTCCCAGACTCAGAGGGTGGCTGTGCAGATCATTCTGGAAGCAGACAGCTCGTTCATCATAACCTGTGTGTGTCTGGGGAATGTGTATGTGTGTGCTTAGTCACTCAGTTGTGTCCAGCTCTTTGTGACCCCATGGACTGTACCCCACCAGGCTCCTCTGTCCAGCGGATTCTCCAGGCAAGAATACTGCAGTGGGTAGCCATTCCCTTCTCCAGGGGATCCTCCCGACCCAGGGATTGAACCCAGGACTCCTGCCTTGCAGGCGGATGCTTTACCATCTGAGTCACCAGGGAAGCCAAATAGAGACATTATTTTTTGTATTCTCCTGTATCTCATTACATTACTTTCCTTTGGTTAATGTGGAATGTTAAAAAATTTCAGAAGTTCCCTTTTTGAATTTCTTACATATCGGTTTATTTTACAGGGATTCCACATGCAGGTGCATTTAAACAATGATTAACTTTGACCAGAAAGTCATTATCAGAAGAATAGTATTAAAATAATTTTATGGTAAATGATTATGGTTAACCAAGCCTCTATCTTGAAAAATCTAAATCTAATTTTATATTAAGAATGGATTTAAGATTACTGTTTCATTGTATTTTTCCTTTGAGGAAACTTGATTTGTCTTTTAGTAAATTTTATGTCTTTGTCATGGCAGATTCACGACTTACAGAGTGAACTTGATAAGGAAAAAGAAGATGCTCAAAAGAAAATCCATAAATTTGAGGAAGCTTTGAAGTGAGTAAAATTGTAATATATTTAATTTTTAAAAATACTCTTACTCTAAACTGTGAGCCAAATTAAGTGACTAAAACCCAAGCATTATTATTTTTATCATAACCTTGCTGTGGTTTAGTTTGAGTCCGTTTTCCATCATGAATCTCTATTTTTAGAATTTTATTACTAGCCGATAAATTTTGTGTTTTTTTTTAAAAAGGAAAAAAATCAATTCAGCTGTTTTTAAGTGATAGGAATGTAAGAAAGAGAGCTTAGGGGTTTCAGATGCTTTCCTCCTCTTAAATGAAAACAGATTAAAAGTAACAATAACAACAATAAGATTTAGATCTTAGGACATTCAGAAATTCCTCTGCAGATTTTTTTGGAGGAATTTGGGTAATGATATGTTTCAGTTGTTATATTTAAAAATGGACTATTATACAGGCATTGTTTAGCAAAGGTTTTTTTTTATGATACCTAAGCATACACATTAAAGTATTTATATATATTTATATATTATATTTGTCTTTTCCAATCATCTACGAAGTTGACTAGGCCTTACTTATCACTAGATACTATCCTGTAGTTTTTAGCTGGAAAATACTGCTGTATTCAGTAAATGTTGCGTTCTCACGGTATTTCAGACAGCGCGCATAGCTCCCTCCTGTGCTGTGGTCCAGTGGGAGGGTGTTCAGACAGCGCGCATAGCTCCCTCCTGTGCTGTGGTCCAGTGGGAGGGTGTTCAGACAGCGCGCATAGCTCCTTCCTGTGCTGTAGTCCAGTGGGAGGGTGTTCAGACAGCGCGCATAGTCCTTCCTGGGCTGTGGTCCAGTGGGGAGGGTGTTTCAGACAGCGCGCATAGCTCCCTCCTGTGCTGTGGTCCAGTGGGAGGGTGTTCAGACAGCGCGCATAGCTCCCTCCTGTGCTGTGGTTCAGTGGGAGGGGGTTCAGACAGCGCGCATAGCTCCCTCCTGTGCTGTGGTCCAGTGGCAGGGTGTTCACACAGCGCGCATAGCTCCCTCCTGTGCTGTGGTCCAGTGGGAGGGTGTTCAGACAGCGCGCATAGCTCCTTCCTGTGCTGTGGTCCAGTGGGAGGGTGTTCAGACAGCGCGCATAGCTCCCTCCTGTGCTGTGGTCCAGTGGGAGGGTGTTCAGACAGCGCGCATAGCTCCCTCCTGTGCTGTGGTCCAGAGGGAGGGTGTTCAGGCCCGTGGGCAGGTACAGTGCAGAGCCTTGAGTGATGAGCACTTTCTTGGAAGAAAGGTCAGGAGGGCACTTGACCCAAGAAACTGACTTAGAGAGAGAGCTTGCTTGGGCACAGTGTGTCTAGCTGACTCCCAGGGACTCAGCAAGTTCCATTTGCTGAGCTTTTCCAAATGTCCAAACAGGAATAATTTAGAGAAAGGCCAAAAAGACTGTCTAGGGCCACAGAGACCGGGTGTCAGGTTCTCCCTGGGAGGGTCGCACAGCCGTCGCCGCCTGTTGGTGCAGCGAGCCGTGTGCTGAGCCTCACAGGGTGTCAGTGTCTCCTCTGTACCCGGACCCCACGTCACCACGTGGGAGTCAGACGAGCTCAGAGGAGAGCTGCAGTGTTCATTACGCGTTGCCAGATAACCCTGCTTCTGCACCAACTTGAATGTCAGCACAGCGAGGGCATCTTGCTTGTGGACGAGATGTCCTCCCTTTATCCCTCATGAATTCATTGTTTTCCTCCTTAAAAATGTTGAGTCACAACCTTCTTTATCTATTCAAGGCTCCATATTTTCCCTTCTGTTTTGTTCTACTTTGTCTCTCCTGTGACTTCTTTACACTTTTTCTATTAGTTTGTTGATGTGCATTTATTTTATATCCATAAAGGAAGAGATAATTCCTTCAAGTAACAGTAAATCAACAAATATTTTTTTATTACCTACAATGTCTATATTCTGTAGTATCATGTGAAAAGAAATGGAAGGTTTAGAAGCTATAGCTCAAGACAGAACCCTGTTCTTAACGATTTTCTAGGCTGGCATGGGCATTTGAGTGCCATAGCATTGTTAAGTATCAGGTTGTTGACATAAGTGCAATAGTGTGATCTTTTCATTTTCACTGTGAAAAAATCTGGAAGTCTCCATAGTTTCAATAAACAACATAATCTATTTAAGGCTTCAAGGTGTTAACCAAAACGTGAAGTTTTACCTGGAGTTGAAGAAAGCTAGTTTAGATTGTTAATCATGTTCCTTGTGGATCTGTGTCTTCCATCCCCTTGTAGGAGATGTCTTTATTTCCACTAAATGTGTGTGTGACCTCAATGATCTAGCACCTGGGACAGCAGGAGTAATCTGATCTGAAGTAGGAGAGTAGTTTATTGTGGGGTTTGCACGTCAGAGCAAACAGCACAACCTGGCTATTTCCCTGAAGGAGAATATTCTGGGGGCAACTGCTGCTGCTTTTCAATCCAAGAATAGTGTTAGACGCAGTGGGTCCAGAGACAGCTCCATTTTTCTAGAAGAGAGGTGTATGATATGAAAATTTGTCATGATTATTAACAATTTTTTCCATAATATCAATATACACAAAGGTGAAAAATCTGACCTTTAGAATGTGGTGGCATCCATCCATCCATCCATCCATCCATTCTTTCACTCAGTAGGGTTGTGCATGTTGAATGTACAGAAGAGGCTGTCAGAGTTGGAGACAGCATGGGAATTAATAGGCTCCTGGAAGCATGCTGCGTGTGTTCAGCTCAGTCTCGGATTTGGAGCTCAGGCGCCACTTCAGCCTCCATGGGTGTGAAGAGCGACCCTGATTTGCAGTTGGCACTTACTGTAAATACAGCTCCTAAAGCTGATTTGCCTACTTGTCCATATTTTTCAGAAAAGAACGTTTAAATTTACTCTCCTACTACTTACAACTTTTATTCAACACATATCCTAAACATTTTTTTTTGCTTTCTATTTCATTTTTGATGCAGAAAATATTTTATAGCCCCTTGTAACTAAAAAGTATCTGAAACTATAACTGTAAATGGTATGAGTTGTATGTGTTCATTTTTCAAAGATAAATAATTAAACCAAATGAGAAACTAAGTTATGAATGGAAAATTACCATAGGTAACAAAATAATTTGGTGTAACTCTTCAAAAGACTAACACGAAGTATGCTTTTGAAAAATTTTTTGGAGGAGTTAACAGCTATGAACAACACATGTAGATATGAGTATGTTTACCAAATTTTGTTTCTAAGTTTTGGGTGCTGTAGAAATAATAGAGCATTGTTCTGAGATCTTGTATAAATTGACTGTTCTAAAGCAATCTGTGAAACCTTGCGAAGTCATCTTCTTGATTGATACCTTTTTCAGAGTCCTCTGTGGCAGTAAAATGCAGAACTGCTTCAAACAGGTTTATTGTGATCCATTCTAACTTTTTTTGTGTTGTCAGTTGTAAACATAAGTATTTCTACTCTGGCACTAATATGTCTAAACTTTCAGATGTTTAGTACTGAAAGCGAGTAGTGGCGACTTCACCAGAACACATGACGTAGGTCTTCAGATGTTGTGGTTGTGAATGGCCCTACAGGAAGCAAGCCCTTATTCAACTGAACCAGTTTCCGTCCGTCAGTGCCGCGTGCAGGGTACTGCACGTTGGTGCCCACAGAGCACGGGGGGCTTTCACAGAGACCCTGGGGGATTGTCGGTGTGGTTTCCCTGCTTAGCTTAACAAGAGACATTCCTGACCTTTTATTTACAGCAGTGTGAAATAGGTATTTTGCCTCCTACTGAGCAATGCATTGTTGGGACTCCTGCATTGTTTGTAAAAGTAGAAATTTTGTAATGGGGGAAATGCAGTGTTTCTGTTGCTATTTCAGGAGTTAGGGGAAGAATTACAGGCGACCCAGAAGCAGTCTGCTTGGCCCTCTGAGTCCACGACGTCCTTGCAGAGCTCGGTGGCCCGAGGGCCCCGCCTGTTGCTGCTTACCTGGCTCCCTGTGCGGCTTCCTGTCAACAGGATGTTCAAAGTGCGCCATGCTCCTCTTTGAGGGGTTTTTTCCTCTGTTCATGTATGCAGAATGAAAATCAGTGTTTTCTTCCAGAGGCTGACCCAATAGAATGTCTTTAAAGCTACTCGGCTCTTCCTTTTGGAGAAAATCTGTCTTAGGGATTTAAATACAAAGTCTTATTTTCATCCCGGGGTTTCTATCTAGAATTTCCTTTTTTTTTTTTTTTTTTTTTTTAGCATGTTACTGATATTTTGTAGGGCTGATTCCACTTACATAATGGTGAAGGCAGGAAAATAAATGAGTGATTTTTTTTAGAGGTTACTTCAGCAAGTGAATATTTCCTGTGTTTATAATACAGAGATACAGTGAACTTGCTACAAGAAACAGCAAATAAAATATCTGTATTTCTAAAACAGACTGAAATGGCTTACAGTATAAATAGAAATTAACATATGATTGAAATTAAAGTGTAATGTAAGCATGTAAAGTAGGATGGGTATGCAATGAGATGAAATTGTTTCTGGATTGAAATTCCAAATCCACCTTGACCAGAACTGTTTCAGGTGGTTTGGGGAGGCACGTGAGCTTCTTGTAGGAGCGTGGGCTCCGGCTCCAGCTTTCGTGGGTCCAGGCTCCAGCTCAGGCTACCAGCCTGTGACGCCGGGCCTGGGGCTCCATCTGTGTGCTCAGCCTTTACCTCCGTCACATGACCTTCCTCCTGAGGCTGTGAGGAGGCTTGGGACAGTTCCTGCAGGGCACCTCCAGCAGTGTCTGCCGTGCGTGTCAGCTCTTACGCTTTCTCTCTCTCTATCTTATGCAGGGGACAGACAAGTTCGTCAGAAGAGGTGATCTTACCCTGGCACGTTTTTTTTTTAACAGCTTTCAGATCACATCAGATCAGATCAGTCGCTCAGTCGTGTCCGACTCTTTGCGACCCCATGAATCACAGCATGCCAGGCCTCCCTGTCCATCACCAACTCCCGGAGTTCACTCAGACTCAACATCTATCGAGTCTGTACCATCCAGCCATCTCATCCTCTGTCGTCCCCTTCTCCTCCTGCCCCCAATCCCTCCCAGCATCAGAGTCTTTTCCAATGAGTCAACTCTTCGCATGAGGTGGCCAAAGTACTGGAGCTTCAGCTTTAGCATCATTCCTTCCAACAGCTTTATTGAAGTCTAACTCTCACCCCATAGAATTTGCTTAGTTTCCCCATATAGCTCACTGACATTTAGAAATTCAGAGTTGTACAGCGATCACTATAGTTCAGTTTTAGAATATTCTCATCATCCCCAAAAGACTCCTCATGGCACCAAATTTTAGAAGGATAATATCATGATTGACTTTTTTTTTTTTCCTGACCAAACAGAATAAGTAATAAGGTACAAGATCTTCCATACGTTATTTTGCAGAAAATGCTAACTGGCCACTTCTCATTATGACCCTCAGTAAAAGCTGACATCACAGTGTTGAGATGTGCTTTTGCATTTTGTGGAGACCTGAGGGTGTAGCCCAATATGTTCCTTGGAGGTTAATGGTCTGACCTTTTACTTTTGATACAAGGTTGCATTTAGAAAGCAGATTCTGTGTGTGTGTGTGTGTGTGTGTGTGTGTGTGTGTGTGTGTATAAATGCACTGAGAGCAACCTGGGAATACATATGTACCTGAGTGTTTGGATTGATGTTCATGTTTTCCTCTTTATGTTTCAGTATAGTTTGAATCTTTGCCTATGAGACTATTGTATGGTACTTCAGTAGCTTAAAACAATGCTAAAGACTAAAGAAACCAGTGAAGATTTTTGAAGGAAGAATTATAAACATTAATGATGGTTATCCTTAATTGTTGAGAATATGGGATTTTGAAATTTTTCTCTACATTTTGCGTATTCTAAATCAGCATGTTCAGAAACTCCTCAGAGTCTTGAGGACTTTCAGCTTGCTGCATATCTCTCAGTCAGCATGGGATGGGGCAGGCTGTGAACACAGTCTCTGGAAATACATGAGCTCTAAGTATCTGGGCCTCTTGATGAAGGTGATAGAGGAGAGTGAAAAGGCTGGCTTAAAACTCAACATTCAAAAAACTAAGGTCATGGCATCCAGTCCCATTACTTCATGGCAAATGGAAACTGTGACAGATTTTATTTTCTTGGGCTCCAAAATCACTGCAGATGGTGACTGCAGCCATGAAATTAAAAGACGCTTGCTCCTTGGAAGAAAAGCTATGACCAAACTAGACAGCATATTAAAAAGCAGAGGCACACTTTTCCAACAAAGGTCCGTCTAGTCAAAGCTGTGGTTTTTCCAGTGGTCATGTATGGATGTGTGAGTTGGACCATAAAGAAGACCGAATGCTGAAAAATTGATGCTTTTGAACTGTGGTGTTGGAGAAGACTCTTGAGAGTCCCTTGAACTACAAGGAGATCCAACCAGTCCATCCTAAAGGAAATCCACCCTGAATATTCATTGGAAGGACTGATGTTGAAGCTGAAGCTCCAATACTTTGGACACCTGATGCGAAGAACTGTCTCATTTGAAAAGACCCTGATGCTGGGAAAGATTGAGGGTGGGAGGAGAAGGGAACGATAGAGGATGAGATGGTTGGATGACATCACCGACTCAATAGACATGAGTTGGAGTAAGGTCTGGGAGATGGTGAAGGACAGGGAGGCTTGGTGTGGTGCAGTCCGTGGGGTCACGAAGAGTCAAACATGACTGAGTGACTGAACAACAAGTAGTATCTCGGGGTTTCGACTGGAAAAACCTTTTGTGTATTTCTTATAATAAATGGACAGATGTAAGGTTGATAGTCTATTTTTTATTTTTTAGAGTGGAAGGACACCCTGCCACAGAATTTTAGGAGTGGTTATTCGGAGGCCAATAGAATACAGACTAGGAAATACAGCTTTCTAATAAATGTCAAATTAGGATATTTTTAATGAAAGTACGCGGTATTTTCCATGAAAGATGATGTTACGTTTTAGATATGCTCTAAGTCTTCTTCCTGCGACAGTTCACAGGCGACACATAGATCCACTCCGCGCGTTTCCTTTGTCAGTCTGTCCTGTAAGCTCGCCTCTGGCTGTGGCTCACGTGCTGTGACTCTTAGTGTTGCAGCAGGAGGCTGTGCAGCGGCGATCAGTCCCCAGAGAGTACGGCTCTGGCCGCTGGCTGCTAGGCCCTGGGGAGAGCTCCAGCTACTGCAGGAAGGCAAAGGCCCTCCCAGCGCTGGCCACCAGCAGGAGTCCAGGGGTGCCCGCCAACCGCATGCCCTGGAGTCCCCAAGAGTACCGCACGGCCAAGCACTGAATGGAAGCGGGCTTCGCTGACACAGAGAAGACTTAGAGAAGAACAAAAGACACGCACACATGGTGATCAACCCTACTCCCGTAAAATTTAAAAACTAATTGCGTTGTTTAAAGATTTTAATTATAGGTCGTTGATATGTCTAGACTATGTCATTTTAAATATTAAGAGTAAATAAATTTATTCAATTAATTATACCTTTATTTACATAATAGCTTTTAAGTCTCTATAAAATTATTTTAAATAAATGTTTAACAACGTGTTATTTAAAGTTTAAAAAATGAAATAAGCATGGCTATGAAATGAAGCCTCCATTTAATAAAAAGCTTAGTTGATGTACAGTATTTTGTTAGTTTGGGTTGTACAGCCTAGTGACTTGTATTTTTGCGGATTATCCCCCAGCGTAAGGTATTGTGAGATGAGGGCTGTAATTTCCTGTGCTGCCCGTGCATCCTTGTTGCTTATCTACTTCATACATACTAGTTTTATCTGTTAATCCCATGCCCCTAGTTTTCCCCTCCCCTTCTCTTCTCCCCTTCACTAAGGACAAGTCTGTGTTCTCTATCTGAAAGTCTGTTTCTATTTTGCATATATGTTCATCTGTATTATTTTTTAGATTCCACATATAAGTGAGGTCATACAGTATTTGTCTTTCTCTGACTGATTTCACTAAGCATAATATTCTCCAGATCCTGCCATGTTGCTGTAAATGGCAGAATATCGTTCTTTTTAGTGGCTGAGTAGTACTCCGTTGCCACATCTTCCTCATCCACTCATCATCTGTTGATGGGCCCTTGGGTTGTTCCCGTGTCTTGGGTATTGTAAAGAGCGCTGCTATGCACACTGGGGTGTATGCATGTTTTTGCTTTTTCTGTGTACCCAGGAGTGGAATTGCTAGATCAGATTGTAGTTCTATTTTTATTCTCATTTGTGGAAGAGAATTTCAAAGTGAGCATACGACAGTATATCCATCCATTCTACTGTCAGTATCCATTTGAGCGGTTTCTGCGTTTCGGATGTTAGTAGCCGTGCTGTGAGGAACGTGCTTATTCCCAGTTATTTACCTCCCTCCAGTTCTCAGGTTGTGCCGAGTAAGACGCAGCTCGCGGGAGTGCGCCTTTAGACTGCAGTGGCGTCGTCGCAGAGCCGACTGAAGCTGGAGGCTCCGGGTTGGTTTGGCGCCAGAGGGGAGCTGTTGGAGGATTTGCTCCCTTTTACTCCACCCTGGTGGAGGTTTGAACCTCTGATTCTGAAAACGCAGTGTACCAACTCTGTGTAGGAGGATCTGAGACGCAGGGGATCTGCTTCATGGACCTGCTAGCTGGTGACTGGGTGACTAAAATTGAGCAGGTATTAGAGCAAGGAAAGAATGTGAAAACGTCTTAAGGGCTAATTTTACCATAGTCTTGATTTTCACAGATATGCCTCCCTCCCATAATGGATTTCTGTTACTGATAATTGGCCTTCATAGAAAATGCATAATTTCATTTTCATGTACCATTACCCACAAGTACAATTTCACTTGCACACAGAACTGTTAGAAAAAATTCCTGATGTTTTCTAAAATGATTCACAGTGTTCTTGAATTATATTTTTATTTGACCTGTTTTGAAGCCAACTCTCAATGCTAGTGATGTTCAGCAAATGTTCACCATCTGGTTTATTGAAAGTTATTCTTATACAAAAATGAACAGCACCTGTTCTTTTTGCCTGGCTTTATCTATAGTTTTGTTTTTTATTAAATAGTTTTGGGGTGTTATTTTTCCAACAAACTGACATATGGGTTTATAAAAACAGTGCGTACTTTCTCAATATACATAGATTCATCATCTCTCCTTACAGTGGGAAGTAGACTGCCCCTAAAGTCATATTTTTAAACACGGATGGAAAAGCTTTCCTATAAGGTTCTTTTAAATCGCCTTCGTTTGTCTCTGATTGTGTGTGTGTTGTCATAAATCAACATTTATAATATTAGTAGGAACAGGGATTAATCTTCAGATAAGCCTTAGAGTAAATAGTAAAGCTGCAGAGTGATAATGACAGTGTGTTTGTACTTTCATTTGCTGGAGACTAATCGTGAAGATGTAAATGCAATACTAAACAATCTTGTGATTATTCGAAGAAGTGGACTACATGCTGATGATGTTTGTTTTTCATTTGAACAAGGCTTACTGCAAAAATCTGGATAAAGATACACTCAAAGCAGGTAGTTTTGCAGTTTGCCCCAGAGGCTGGAAGTTTGAATTTTGGTAGAAAGGCAGAGCTTGTTTAAATCCAGTCTTGTGTAGGGATTTTAAAGTACGGCTGAATAGTATAATTCCAAATTTAGTTTTCTATATTGCCGAAGTGAGAAGCTGTGGCTTAGTCATTTTGTTTGTAAGTTTGGTTTTTTTAAAAAAAATCTCTAAGAATTAATAGTGATATACACTTTAAAATAGAAAAAAAGAAATAGAATCAAGGAGCTATCTAGAAAGAAGCTAAAGGAAACCTGCAAACTTGAATACTCAGTCTGAAGATTTCTATGCCTGTTAAGTGAATGAAAACATTTTTACAGGGTCACCTTGGTAAGACATTTTATTCTGTGTAGAAAACAAGATTTTTACTTTTTAAAGTTTTCTTGGAGGAGTAACTGAAAATAGATTCTACTGCAATATCAAAATAGCATATATGGTGTTGGTTTTAACCAAGAATATATAAATTTAAAGACTGATTAAGTTTGTAAATTTTCAGTTTTTTTCTTTTATTTTATGGTACTTTTTAAAGAAGATGTGGTGTTGGTTTAAACCAAGCCATGATGGTTTAGTCACCAAATTGTGTCCCATTCTTTGTGCCCGATCGACTGTAGCCCACCAGGCTCCTCTGTCCATAGGATTTTCCAGTCAAGAATACTGGGTTGCCATTTCCTTCTCCAGGGGATCTTCCTGACCCAGGGATTGAACCTGGGTCTGCTGTACTTCAGGCAATTTCTTTACTGATTGAGCTACCAGGGAAGCCCTTAATGAAGAATATATAAAGACTGATTAAATTTGTAAATATTCAGTATTTTTTCTTTTATTATTATTACTAAAATTAAGAACAGATACAGTTTATAATGAATTTTCAATTAAAATATATCAGATTTTCATATTTACCTATAATGTTACCACTAAAAACCTAGATATTATATAAAGTTGGAGAGCAGGAAGATATTATTTGAAATGCATGAAATCATTTTAGATTTTATATAGCTAAAATTAAATTATGTCAAAGCTGGATTAAATGTAACCAGAAATTGGTAAATTATTTTATAGTTGAGTTATTTAAGAAGTTTATTATATGTCACTGCCACTTAAGTTCTAGGCTAATCTAAAAAAAGAAATGCTTTTTTTCCGACTATTGTAACAGAAGACTTCTGTTCAAGTGAACCCACCCAAGGTCCTTGGAGGGTGAACTCTGGTTGCCAACATTGTGCAATGAGAATAGTTTTCAAAGTATCTGTTCTTAAGCTTTATTTTTATCACAAACTAGTACATGCTTGCTGTAGAGAGTTGTAAAATTACAGAAGAGCACAGATAAAAAAATCAAAATCGTTTATGGTCACATTAAATAGAACTATCTTACTGTTTTGCCATTTTATTATTTTATTGAGGTGTGATTGATTTACATGATTATTAGTTTCAAGTGTAGCACGTAATATTTGACATTTTTATACATTTTTATACATTACAACATTCAAAAAACAAAGATCATGGCACCCGGTTCCATCATTTCATGGCAAATACATGGGGAAACAATGGAAACAGTGACAAATTTTATTTTCTTGGGCTCCAAATGACTGCAGATGGTGACTGCAGCCACAAAATTAAATGACACTTGCTCCTTGGAAGAAAAGCTGTGACAAACCTAGGTAGCATATTAAAAAGCAGAGACATCATTTTGCCATCAAAGGTCCGTCTAGTCAAAGCTATGGTTTTCCCAGTACTCATGTATGGATGTGAGAGTTGGATCATAAAGAAGACTGAATGCCGAAGAATTGATGCTTTTGGGCTGTGGTGTTCAAGACTCTTGAGAGTCCCTTGGACAGCAAGGAGATCCAACCAGTCCATCCTAAAGGAGATCAGTCCTGAATATTCATTGGAAGGACTGATGCTAAAGCTGAAGCTCCAATACTTTGGCCACCTGATGTGAAGAACTGACTTATTGGAAAAGACCCTGATGCTGGGAGGGATTGGGGGCAGGAGGAGAAGGGGACAACAGAGCATGAGATGGCTGGATGGCATCACCGACTCGATGGACATGACTTTGAGTAAACTCTGGGAGTTGGTGAAGGACAGGGAGGCCTGGTGTGCTGCAGTCCATGGGGTCACAAAGAGTTGGACACGACTGAGTGACTGAACAACAACACATCACAAATGGTCACCACGTTAAGTCTATACCGTGTATCACCGTACAGTCATTGCAGCGTTACTGAGGGTGTGCCCTGAGGTGTTCATGACATCCCCACGACTCACCACTCATAACTGCACTCGTTCCTCTTCATCCCCTTCACCTGTTCCTTCCATCCCCTCACTCCTGTCTCCTCTGCCAGCCGCTGGTTTCTTCTCTTATCTGTGAAGTCTATTTCTGTTTGTTCTGTTTTGTTGGTTTCTTTTGGTTTTTAGAAAACTGCAATGGGACATCACCCACACTTGTTAGCATGGCAGTTATTATAAAGACAAGAAACAAACAAGTGTTGGTGAGGATGTGGATTAAAGGGAACTCTCAGAAATCTTGGTTGGGATGTAAATTGGAACATCCACTATGAAAAACAGTATGGAGGTTTCTCAAAAATTAAAAAGTGAACTACAATATGATCCAGCGGTTCCACTTCTGGGTGTTTATCTGAAGAAAACAAACACATAATTTGAAAAGTTATGTGCACCCCAGTGTTCATAACAGCGTTATTTACAATAATCTAGATATGGAAGCAACCTAACTGTCCATCAGTAGATCAACAGGCAAGAAAGATGTGTATACACACAATGGAATATTATTCAGCCATAAAAAGAAGGAAATCTTGCCATTTTTTTACAACATGGATTGACTTGGAAGTTATTACGCTAAGTGGAATAAGTCACATCAGTTCAGTTCAGTCACTCGGTCATGTCCGACTCTTTGCGAGCCCATGAATCGCAGCACGCCAGGCCTCCCTGTCCATCACCAACTCCCGGAGTTCACTGAGACTCACGTCCATCGAGTCAGTGATGCCATCCAGCCATCTCATCCTCTGTCGTCCCCTTCTCCTCCTGCCCCCAATCCCTCCCAGCATCAGTCTTTACCAATGAGTCAACTCTTCGCATGAGGTGACCAAAGTACTGGAGTTTCAGCTTCAGCATCATAGCTTCCAAAGAAATCCCAGGGCTTATCTCCTTCAGAATGGACTGGTTGGATCTCCTTGCAGTCCAAGGGACTTTCAAGAGTCTTCTCCAACACCACAGTTCAAAAGCATCAATTCTTCGGCGCTCAGCCTTCTTCACAGTCCAACTCTCACATCCATACATGACCACTGGAAAAACCATAGCCTTGACTAGACGGACCTTTGTTGGCAAAGTAATGTCTCTGCTTTTCAATATGCTATCTAGGTTGGTCATAACTTTTCTTCCAAGGAGTAAGCGTCTTTTAATTTCATGGCTGCAGTCACCATCTGCAGTGATTTTGGAGCCCCCAAAAATAAAGTCTGACACTGTTTCCACTGTTTCCCCATCTATTTGCCATGAAGTGATGGGACCAGATGCCATGATCTTCGTTTTCTGAATGTTGAGCTTTAAGCCAACTTTTTCACTCTCCTCTTTCACTTTCATCAAGAGGCTTTTTCGTTCCTCTTCACTTTCTGCCATAAGGGTGGTGTCATCTGCATATCTGAGGTTCTTGATATTTCTCCCAGCAATCTTGATTCCAGCTTGTGCTTCTTCCAGCTCAGCATTTCTCATGACGTACTCTTCATAGAAGTTAAATAAGCAGAGTGACAATATACAGCCTTGATGTACTCCTTTTCCTATTTGGAACCAGTCTGTTGTTCGATGTCCAGTTCTAACTGTTGCTTCCTGACTTGCATATAGGTTTCTCAAGAGGCAGGTCAGGTGGTCTGGTATTCCCATCTCTTGAAGACTTTTCCACAGGTTATTGTGATCCACACAGTCAAAGGCTTTGGCATAGTCAAGAAAGCAGAAATAGATGTTTTTCTGGAACTCTCTTGCTTTTTCCATGATCCAGTGGATGTTGGAAATTTGACCTCTGGTTCCTCTGCCTTTTCTAAAACCAGCTTGAACATCTGGAAGTTCATGGTTCACGTATTGCTGAAGCCTGGCTTGGAGAATTTTGAGCATGACTTTACTAGCGTGTGAGATGAGTGCAATTGTGTGGTAGTTTGAGCATTCTTTGGCATTGCCTTTCTTTGGTATTGGAATGAAAACTGACCTTTTTGAGTCCTGTGGCCACTGCTGAGTTTTCCAAATTTGCTGGCATATTGAGTGAAGCACTTTCACAGCATCATCTTTCAGGATTTGGAATAGCTCAACTGGAATTCCATCACCTCCACTAGCTTTGTTTGTAGTGATGCTTTCTAAGGCCCACTTGATTTCACATTCCAGGATATCTGGTTCTAGTTCAGTGATGACACCATCATGATTATCTTGGTCGTGAAGATCTTTTTTGTACAGTTCTTCTGTGTATTTGCCATCTCTTCTTAATATCTTCTGCTTCTGTTAGGTCCATACCATTTCTGTCCTTTATCGAGCCCATCTTTGCATGAAATGTTCCCTTGGTATCTCTGATTTTCTTGAAGAGATCTCTAGTCTTTCCCATTCTGTTGTTTTCCTCTATTTCTTTACATTGATCACTGCAAAAGGCTTTCTTGTCTATTCTTGCTATTCTTTGGAACTCTGCATTCAGATGCTTATATCTTTCCTTTTCTCCTCTGCTTTTCACTTCTCTTCTTTTCACAGCTGTTTGTAAGGCCTCCCCAGACAGCCATTTTGCTTTTTTGCATTTCTTTTCCATGGGGATGGTCTTGATCCCTGTCTCCTGTACAATGTCACGAACCTCATTCCATAGTTCATCAGGCACTCTGTCTATCAGAACTAGGCCCTTAAATCTATTTGTCACTTCCACTGTATAGTCATAAGGGATTTGATTTAGGTCATACCTGAATGGTCTAGTGGTTTTCCCTACTTCCTTCAATTTAAGTCTGAATTTGGCAATAAGGAGTTCATGGTCTGAGCCACAGTCAGCTTCTGGTCTTGTTTTTGCTGACTGTATAGAGCTTCTCTATCTTTGGCTGCAAAGAATATAATCAATCTGATTTCAGTGTTGGCCATCTGGTGATATCCATGTATACAGTCTTCTCTTGTGTTGTTGGAAGAGGGTGTTTGTTATGACCAGTGCATTTTCTTGGCAAAATTCTATTAGTCTTTGCCCTGCTTCATTCGGTATTTCAAGGCCAAATTTGCCTGTTCCTCCAAGTGTTTCTTGACTTCCTACTTTTGCATTCCAGTCCCCTATAATGAAAAGGACATCTTTTTTGGGTGTTAGTTGTAAAAGGTCTTGTAGGTCTTCATAGAACCATTCAACTTCAGCTTCTTCAGCGTTACTGGTTGGGGCATAGGTATTACAGGGTATCAAAAAGGTTTTGTTTTTATTAAGGATGACCATATAATTTTTTAAAAATGGTTTTAAGAAGTTTTTTTAAAAAGTTCTACTTTATTAGCAAATTTTAATTATACAATACAATGTTATCAACCACAGTTATCTTTATATCCTCAGACCTTATTTATCTTTAAGTTAAAATTTGTGATCTTTTAAAAACCAGTCTCCCCCTATTTCCCCTACCCTCAGCTCCAGGCAACTCTTGTTCTTCTCTTTTTCTCCGTGTTCAGTTTTTTTAGTGTAGGTAAGTTACAATGTTGTGTTAATTTACGTTGTACAGGAAAGTGATTCAGCTATACGTATGTGTACAATCTTCTCTGTGTTCTGTTCCATTATGGTTTATCAGATGATATCCTGGAGAAGGTTTTGTGTGCCCTTAAGAAGAATGTGTGCTTTGCTGCTGTTGGGTGGAATGTCCCTTAGGCGCATCTGATCTCATGCGTAGTTCAGGTGCAAAGTCTCCTTACCGGCTTTCTTGCTGGCTGCTCTATCCATTGTTGAAAGTAGGGTTGATATCCCTGCTGTTATTGTATTGTCTATTTCTCTTCAGGTCTGTTCATATATACGTATTATATGTTTCTTTCTCCTGCGGTAGGTGCATAAGTGTTTACTAGTGCTGCATTCTTGTAATCAGTTGGCCCTTTTATCGTTGTATGATGGCGTTCTTTGACTCTTGTTACAGCTGTTGGCTTCAGGTCTCTTGAGTGTGATAAAGTACATCTGCTTCTGCTGGATTTTGGTTTCCATTTGTTGTGGATTATCTTCTTTTATCCCTCTACTTTCAGACTATGTGTACTTGAAGCTGAAGTGAATCTCTTGTAGGTTTAGTTATAGGCAGCATATAGTTGAGTCTGTTTTGTTTTCTTAATCCTAATTCATATGGCCACTATCTTTATTTACATTAGAGTATCTAATCCGTTTACATTTAAAGTAGTTAGTGACAGTTATGGATTTACTGCTACCATTTTTAAAGTTTTCTGGCTGTTTTGTAATTCCTTTGTTCATTTATTCCTCTCATGCTGTCTTCCTTTGTGATTTGATGACTGTCTGTAGTGGTCTGCCGTGACTTCTTTCTCCTTAACTCTCGTGTGTCTGTGGAGTGCAAACCCTGTGCTCCGCAGGGAGGAGCTGGCCGTGGAGAGTGGGGGGTTTGTGGCAGGAGTGTGTATCCCGCAGGGAGGAGCTGGCCGTGGAGAGTGGGGGTTTGTGGCAGGAGTGTGTATCCTGCAGGGAGAAGCTGGCCGTGGAGAGTGGGGGTTTGTGGCAGGAGTGTGTATCCCGCAGGGAGGAGCTGGCCGTGGAGAGTGGGGGTTATGGCAGGAGTGTGTACCCTGCTCCCCTGGACATGGCCCAGGTGTGCCGCTGCGGGCCCATTGTCCCTGTGCCCATTAAGGACTGCAGTCCTGTGGGGCTTGTACATGCAAGGCCTGCTGCTGCTAGAGCCGGGCAGCGTGTAGGAGCTGCTCAGCTCGTTTCTGGATTTCTTTAGAGTGACTCGCTCTGCGGCTGTGCATTCCGTGTGTCTGCAGGTGGCGGGGCCTTCTGGGTCCTCATCGATGCCCTCTCTCGTGAAGTGCTTTTCTTCTTCCTGAAGCCCTGTCCTCTCTATGCTTGCGTGGTGCCAGACGCATCCGATGGTTTTCTCCCTACTTGATTGGAGGCTCTTTTTCAATCTCCTTTGAACTGAGTCCTCCTTTCCCACCAGGATTCCGTGTTTCAAAGTTACCTGGGTTCAACCCTAGACCATCTCTTTGTATATATGCCCACTTCTGAAGTGATCTCATAAAGCTTCAAGTACCACGCATTTAGTAAATCTCACATCTTTATCTCTGGCCCAGAGTTGTCTGTTACAGTCCAAACTCTTCTGTTCAACATCTTTATTGAGTTATTTTTTAACACTTCTTTCCACATCCATTTAAAAAATCATTTATCATCCCTTCATATTTATGATTTTCTTTACTATATTTTTCATCAGTTTTTTTGGCCTCTGAGTATGTGTTTAAGATGGTTTATAGCATTATTGATTTTATTTTCTGTACCTACATTTCTTCTCTATTTTATTTTTATTATGAAATGTTATTGTGCTCTAAATTTTTCTCTTTTTAAATCCCTTTTCATCTTAATCATTCCTTATTTTAAATATTATTGATATGTTAAATCTTAGCTAATTCTTAAGGCTTTACTCCCTGTATCATTAGGACGGTCATCTACCTTTCCAATATGTCACAGTTTTTCTGATATTTTCTTCTGGATATTATATCAAGAGGTTTTTCTTATGTGTGTCTAGAATGTTTTCTTCCCCGGTTCTATTCCTAGCTTCTGCAGTAGCTTTCAGATTCTAATTGATCTTTGTCTGCATTGTTCCTCAACTTAGAACAGGGTACATTTCGTTTGGTCCTGATGGTTTATTTATTTAGCAAACGCATGAATTTCTGCTTTTGTAGCCGCCGTCTGACAGTGGTGTGCTGCGTGTTTCGGCATGGGTCGCCTCTGCTCCATGTCGACTTGCATATCTTCCATGTTCTCTTAGAGATATGCAGGTGGGTAGCCAGAAATTATTTGTCAGCTGCCAGTGAAGTTCCAAGTTTCTGGGGAAATATCACCTAGAGAAACTTCGCTTTACTGATGAGATACTTTTTCATAACCTGTATGATGAGTATCTGCTTTTTCTGAACGAATGTGAATCCATAGTTCTCAGTATATTTTGAATTCAAGTGTCTTTGTGTCCATCCATATTACTTTCTTTATGGAGATTACAGTCTTCTGCATACAGTCCATCACCATTTGTCCTTCACTCACAGTCTGGGCATCTGCTGGGAGTTCCTGACTCTGAATGGATATGTATAAAACATCAATACATGTTTCTGTGTAGCACCCTTTTTGGGGAGGAATCCCAGCTACCAAAATATTTTATTATTTTTTTTAGACACAGAATCTTTGACCTGAGGAAGGAAGGAAGATTTCTTCCTTCCTCATTTATCAAAGCTTCTGTTTCCCGAGACCAATTTACATCTGCTCTCAGGTGGACCTGTATAGCTTGTTGTTGTTGTTTTTTAAGAATCCACTTCCGTTTGCTCTATATTTATTGAAGATTCCTCTCAAGTTTTTTCACCGAGTAGTTTGTCCATCTCAGTTCTTGTTATTGGGATTTTTAAAGTATTTTTCCACTTTCTCTTTGTAGGTATATTAGTAAGTATTTAAGAGAGTCTATTTAGGAGATGGTAGCCAGATGTCACTTTGTGTATGAAGAAGAAAACTGTTCTTAACATATTTTTGATAGAATTCTTTTTGAAATGTAATATACACCCTCCCATCCATTTTGTCCTTGCCTAATGAAAACAACTTTTGGCAAGTTGGCATCATCATTTTTGGAACCAATTATTGTAATTTGGTGTAGATTCAATTATAGATTAGTTTGTGTGACTAAAATCTAAACATGTAGTGACCTTCTTGTGACCTTGAAACTTGATTTTTTTAAAAGTCCTTGATCTCAGCTTGCTCTGTGGTCTTCGCCTCTTTTTCAAGAGGGCAGCTCGCCACGTGGAGCTGTGTGACCTCCCGAGCTGTGCAGCACTGTTAGCTTTCTGCAAAATTAATAAGTGAATCAAAGGCTGACTCAGATCTACCAAATGGTTTTTTTTAACTCCAGAAAATCATCATATTCTCTGTTGCCATGAGTGTTCTTTGATTTTTCACACCAGTGAGATATGCTTTATTAATATAATAGAGCACAGCCGGCTCCTCCTGAGCTTTTATCCTTCCTTTAAAGATTCTCGACACTGCTCACGGAGCACATGGGGAAGCGCTGTCCTTGCTCCATTGCCTTGTCTGCCTCCAGGGCCCTGTCTCTAGTACCATGACACTGGAGCCATTTCTACCCCGGCAACTCCAGCCTCGGTGTCTGCAGTGAACGTCCACCCGGTGACGTGTTCATTCCACGTCATGAGCTTAGCAGCACACCAGCCAGCTTTCTGGAGAAAGATTGTGTCAGAACGTAATAAACATAGATGAGTGAGTGTCAGACATTTCCATCCTCGAGAAAAACCTGCTTCTACTTCCTCACTGCATTTCCTTTATTCCTTCCCTAAGTCATAGTCCCCCAAGTTTGAGGTCATGAAATTTAACAAGAGAATTTGAAAATTGGAGGCTTTGTTAACATTTGGAGCCTCTAGTTTTTATTGCTTGATATAAAATTTACTCATATTAGGTGTGGAATACACAAATGTCAAGGAACTTTGAAGAGACCTTGAGTAATCTGAACCATATATCTCTATTCTTAGTGAAAAGTGAAAACACTCCAGAGGAGGTTTCATGTGGAGTAAACCAGGTCTGGAAATGGTCTGTATTGAAAGACCTAATGGCCTTTTGATGTCTGATTCTTTGATTTGCCTTTTCTCTGTGAAGTGGTGCTGTGTGATTATAATTAGAAACATTTCAAGTTCTTTACCTGGGAGTTAATTGCTCCATAATTCGCTCTATTGTGAGTGATCAGGTAGCTTTGCTTGGTAGTGGAGTTTGAAGTTATTATTGAGGAGAGGCTCCCTGTGCAGCAGGGAAAGTTTGGTCACACCCCTAATGGGAAGTCACTTGTCTTGCAGGTTTGGCTGTGATGTGAACATACATTTATTATATATTTAACATGTTTCATTTTAATGATTTTCTAAGTAGTTAATGGGGATATAATAGTTTGGTTTTCTTGAAAATTGTGCCATTGTGTTTGAAGTTGGAAATTATGAATAAGTAAGTAGGAAACCTATATGCAGGTCAGGAAGCAACAGTTAGAACTGGACATGGAACAACAGACTGGTTCCAAATAGGAAAAGGAGTGCGTCAAGGCTGTATATTGTCAGCCTGCTTATTTAACTTATATGCAGAGTACATCATGAGAATCACTGGACTGGAAGAAACACAAGCTGGAATCAAGATTGCCGGGAGAAATATCAAGAACCTCAGATATGCAGATGACACCACCCTTATGGCAGAAAGTGAAGAGGAACTAAGAAGTCTCTTGATGAAAGTGAAAGTGGAGAGTGAAAAAGTTGGCTTAAAGCTCAACATTCAGAAAACTAAGATCATGGCATCCGGTCCCATCACTTCATGGGAAATAGATGGGGAAACAGTGGAAACAGTGTCAGACTTTATTTTTGGGGGCTCCAAAATCACTGCAGATGGTGATTTCAGCCATGAAATTAAAAGATGCTTACTCCTTGGAAGAAAAGTTATGACCAACCTAGATAGCATATTGAAAAGCAGAGACATTACTTTGCCAACAAAGGTCCATCTAGTCAAGGCTATGGTTTTTCCTGTGGTCATGTATGGATGTGAGAGTTGGACTGTGAAGAAGGCTGAGTGCCAAAGAATTGATGCTTTTGAAATGTGGTGTTGGAGAAGACTCTTGAGAGTCCCTTGGACTGCAAGGAGATCCATCCAGTCCATTCTAAAAGGAGAGATCAGTCCTGGGTGTTCATTGGAAGGAGTGATGCTGAAGCTGAAACTCCAATACTTTGGCCACCTCATGCGAAGGGTTGACTCATTTGAAAAGACCCTGATGCTGGGAGGGATTGGAGGCAGGAGGAGAAGGGGACGACAGAGGATGAGATGTCTGGATGACATTACCAACTCGATGGACATGAGTTTGAGTGAACTCCAGGAGTTGGTGATGGACAGGGAGGCCTGATGTGCTCCGATTCATGGGGTCGCAAAGAGTTGGACACAACTGAGTGACTGAACTGAACTAATGGTGCCAGAGAAGACTCCTGAGAGTCCCTTGGACTACAAGGAGATCAAACCAGTCAATCTTAAAGGAAATCAACCCTGTATATTCATTGGAAGGACTGATGCTGAAGCTAAAGCTCCAGTACTTTGGCCACCTGATGCAAAGAGCCGACTCATTGGAAAAGACCATGATGCTAGGAAAGATTGAAGGCAGGAGCAGAAGGGGGCAGCAGAGAATGGGATGGTTGGATGGCATCACCAATGCAATGAATGTGCACTTGGGCAAACTTCGGGAGATGGTGAGGACCAGGGAGGCGTGGCATGCTGCAGCCCATGGGGACACGCCTGGGCGCCTGGACACAACCGCCAAGTGGAAGGCACTGCCAGAGTTTCACGTTCTCGTTTGTTAGGCGACTTGAGAAGTTCTCGGCTTTGCATTGATACACTTGCATCATCTTGAGCGCAGTTACCCCTATGCTTTGGGAAGCTGTGAATGTCATGTTCTTCTTGAAAACAGCTTTCTTAAGTATGGCTGCTGGTGGCGGTTGGGACCCATCTGTTCTCTTTTCTGCTTGAGCATGTGAAACCACTTTCGATGGGGAGCAGTCAGAGTTTCCATTTTATTGTGAGCATTCCTGAGCATCAGCAGGCGTGCTGACACGGCCCTCCTCCGGGAGGCAGGACGAGAAGTGCAGAGAGAGGACAGAAAGCTGTGGCGACCTTGCTTCCAGCTGAGGAGGAAGCCTCTGGTCTCAGTCCTCCTTTGCGGGCGCGTCTTCATGGACCTGTATGTTTCTTCTCGCTGCCTCTGAGAGTGTGTGTCCAATGTGGCCGTCGGGAGGCCTCCTCGGCAGGGACGGTTGTGACAGTATTTCACACAATAGGCTTAATTTGAAACATGAGATCTTTAGGCTTTTGGATGTTTTCTTCAAGAACTAAGTTTGCAAAACTCGTACTTTTTAGCTTCTTGACTTTCACCATAATCAAGATTGATTTTAGCAATGGGATGTGGTGAAATAAATGTGATCCTGACGAGGAATTGATACTAATACAATATAGCAATACTTTGTTTAATGTTTTATGGTCAACAAATGATTTTAAAACACGTTCCCTTAATGTAGCTTCAGAAGAACTTTGTGTGGTTGTTTGTTATTATCTGCAATTTCAAGGGAGAAGCTGAGACATTTCAAGGAGGGGAAGCAGTATAGCGGGCCCGGCTCAGCCTCCTCTCGCCCCGGCGGAGCTGACGGAGGCGCTCACGCTCCGGGCCAGTCGGGGGCGGCGGGGCCGGCGGGGCTGGAGGCCAGCGCAACGCTTGCGGCCCACAGCTGCCCTTTCAGCAAAAGGTGGCATCCTGTGATTAAAGGAAAACGTGCCATCGGTGTGGGTTTCTCTCTCTCCCTCCCTGGAGGTAATCACGCTTTTCTTGTTCACATTTTACGCTTTTACCACATCTTTTAAAGCCTGTGTTACCTCCTTGAAATGATACCTGATTTTCCTTAGGAGGAATTCTCTTCAAGGAGAATTGTCTGTCCCCTATGCAAATAGACTTGATAGTCGTAACCGAGTAATTTATCACACAGACCAGGATGTGTGTGAATCCCACTGCTGGAATCTCAGATTAGTCCCAAATTCTGACTCCCACTGAATGTGCTTTAACATAGAGCGTTGTAATTCCAAAAAAGATGTCACACACTTTTCTTTTTCTAACTTCTGCTTTAAGGCTCTAAATTGTTTTAAGAAATGCTGAGATTGTATCCTACAAATTTTTATATGTCCTGTTTTCCTTGTGATTCATTTACAAGTATAATTACTTCATGATCTTCAATATGATTTCTTTATTAGACAGAAATTACCTCATGGTGTGTTTTCCACTTTCCAAAGAAATGCCCTTTATCCCCTCTCAGCAGGCAGAGATGGGAAACAGGGATGCATACACCCACACGCACGGATGTGTGTTTATTCACATACGTACACCGTCTGCTTCTATATTTAGCTAAACATATAAGCGTCATGAATTCACACTAATTCCAGCTCCAGGGAGATGCTACAGGTTAGCCTCTCCTCATGCGCTCTTCCCTTCTCTGACAGAGAGAAACCTGACTTCCAATATCTGTAAAGTTGTTAGCTCAACTTCCTGAATTCCAGGAGGTGGTTTTTGAATTGATAAACCATACCTCTGGGAAAAAGGACCCTAAAGCCATGGTTTAATTCTTCTCTGAGTTCTCTTTGTCCTGAGTCTTGTGATCCGAGTATTGTCTTCAGAAGTTACCCTGGCTATTTCTTCTCTCTCCTCTGTGTGGTTATGTTATTAATCATCTGAAGTGTGACCAGGCTTTTCATGGTGGTGTTTTACCTTAGAATTTCCCTCCTCCGTCCTGTTTTATTCTTTCCTTTTCAGTCAGTGGAACGTGAGCATGGTTTTAAGAATCAGACCTGGACCGGAAGGCGTGATTGCAGAGCAGTGTCCCCAGCTCCGCTCTGCTCCCAGCCTCCCTGCAGACGGCCGGTCTCCTCAGCCTCTGGCCAAGCCTCTCTGTGTGTGTTTTGCACAAATGAACTCTTACATGTTTATCTCACGATTTTCTCTTCATTTGTACAGTTTCCTTTTCCCCTTTATTATAAACTGGAAGTCAGTCACTGCTCTTGCATCAGCACAGTATCCTGATGTGCAGATGAAGCTTAGTTTATGCAACTGCTGTCCTGCCTGTGGACCTGGAGATCGTATCCAGTATTCGCAATGATGAATGATGCTGAAAAGAATAATTGAGTAGATACATATTTTTGTATTCTTTGAAATTTATATTGAGGGTAATTTTAGAAATGAGAATGCTGGGTGAAAAGACAAACTGCTGATGCTGCTGCTAAGTCACTTCAGTCGTGTCCGACTCTGTGCGACCCCATAGACGGCAGCCCAGCAGACTCCCCCGTCCCTGGGATTCTCCAGGCAAGAACACTGGAGTAGCTTGCCATTTCCTTCCCCAATGCATGAAAGTGAAAAGGGAAAGCGAAGTCGCTCAGTCCTGTCCGATTCTTTGCGACCCCATGGACTGCAGCCTACCAGGCTCCTCCGTCCGTGGGATTTTCCAGGCAAGAGTACTGGAGTGGGTGCCATCGCCTTCTCCCGAAAAGACAAACACATTTGTGGTTTTGTTGAGTATTGCCGAAGTCCCCGTCATGAAGTTTGCACTGATTCAACGTCTACTGGCTACATATTAGGGTGACTTTTGACTTAGTCTTCCGGGTAGATTTAAATTTTTTGAAGTTCTGCTAGGTGATAAGCAGTTTCTCAATATTGTCTTAATTTGCTTTCTCTAAGTGAGAGTAAACATATTTCCATATATTTAAGGGCGATTTTAAGCCTTACTGAGTTATAATTGAAACAGTAATTTCATGTAGCGTAGAGTCATGTTGTGACATGTGTTCACTCCTGAAACTGCCAACCTAGAAAGGTGTCTGTGTGAGCACAGAACCACCCCCACGTGTCCTCTCGCGCGGTAATCTTTCCTGCCCGCACGTCTGCCGCGCCCGTGCCGGCTGCCGTGAGTCTCCCTTCTTTCGCTGTCACTATGCTTGAATGTCTAGAATTTTAAGTAAATGGAGGCATGTTGTTTGTATACTTGTTGGTCCTGCCTCTTTCCCTTGACATAATGATGATGAGGTCTATCCATGTTGTACTGCATATCAGCAGGTCTTTCTTTTATACTTTTGACTAATATTCCATTATATTGATACACCGTAATTTCTTGATCTGTGTATCTGCTGATGGACATTTACACTGTTTTCACTCTTGGGGCCATTACGGATAAAGCCTATGATAAAGGCTCTAAAGCCATAGATAAAGTCTGTGAACATCAGTGTCCAGGTCTTCGTATAGACATCTGCATTTTGTTCCCTTGGATAAAAACCTGTAAGTCACACGCCTGGATCACGTGGGAGGTGTACGTTCACCTCTTTGAGAAACTGCCGTACTGTCTCCAAAGCGGTGGCGCTGTTTCACACCCACGGGTGTGTGTAAGGCCTCCAGGTCCTCCAGATTCTTGTCAAAGTGCAGTATGAGCATGGTTTTTGTTTTCGCAGTTCCAACAGGTATGTACAAATAAGTTGTTGTGGTTTCAGTTTGCATTTCCCTAGAGACTTGTGTTGAAAAAACTTTTCATGTCTTTTTTGTTTTGTACTTCGGTGTCTGTTCAAATATTTAACCTATTTTTTAACTGGATTGATTATTTTCTTGTTATTGAGTTTCGAGAATCTTTTGTTCATATTGGATACAAGTCCTTTTACAGATAGATGGTTTGCGAATATTTTCTCCCAATGTGCAGCTTTTCTTTTCATTCTTTTAATAGTTTCTTCCAAAGGACAGGTGTTTTTAATTTTAATGAAATTCAGTTTATTTGTTTGTTCTTTTATGGATTGTGCTTTTAGCGTCATAGCTGAGAACTCCTTCCCTACCTCAAGACACAAAGGTTTTCTCCTATTTTCTTTTGAAAGTTTTATAGTTTTTAATTTTGTGTATGCTGGGAAGTATGAATTGAAATTTTTTCTCTTAGTTTCATAAAATTGCTTTCTTTACCTTTAATACATATGCAATCTGTAGTGATCTTCATTCATAACCTTTCATTCATAATATTGTTAATTTGTATTATTTCTTTTTCCAGATCAGTCTGGCTACAGTTTTATCAATTTTATTAAGAGATCCAGATTTTGTTACACTGATTTTTGTCTAATGTTTTCTGTTCCTATTTTATTGATTTCTGTTCTGATTATTTTTTTTCTTCTCACTTTATGTTTAATTTACTGTTCTTTTTCAATTCATTAAGGTGAAAGCTATGCCATTGATTTGAAATCTGTATGTTTAAAATTTTTCTATATAAGTATTTAATTTTATAAAACTTACCTCAAGTTCTTTGTTGATTGTTTAGTTGCTCAGTCGTGTCTGACTCTTTGCAACCATGTGGACTGCAGCACACCAGGCATCCCTGTCCTTCATCATTTCGTGGAGCTTGCTCAAACTCATGTCCGTTGAGTCACTGATGCCATCCAACCATCTCGTTATCTGGCATCCCCTTCTCCTGCCTTCAATCTTTCCCAGCATCAGGGTCTTTTCCAATAAGTCAGCTGTTCGCATCAGGTGGCCTGAGGATTGAACTTCAGCTTCAGCATCAGTCCCTAGAAACATCTTTTTAATTTTGATTTTATGTTTTATGTTCGTTTTCATTAAGTTCAAAATATTTTCTAACTTCTCATTTTATTTCTTTTTTTGACCCATACATTTGTATATTTAGTTTTCAATTATTTGGGGGTTTCATAGAAATCTTTCTTAAATAGGTTTTACATTTAATTCCACTGTGATCAGAGAGTATGCATTGCATGACTTCAATCCTTTTAAAATGTTTGAGAATTGTTTTATGTTCCCAAATAAGTCTATTTTTGCTAAGTATTCTACTCTTGAAAGTGACATATTTCTGCTGTGGTTGGATGGAATGTTCTGTAAGTGTCAGTTGGGTCATGTTAGATCTGTAAGGTTTTAATTTTAGCTAAATTTGAAAAGGGTTTGGCCATCATTTCTTGAAACATTTTCCAATGCCAGCTCTCTCTGGTGTCTCCTTCAGAGGCTCTAGGTGCTTGTGCATTGGGTTACTCGTGCTCTCCTTCCTTTTTGTTATTCTGGTTTCCTTTCTGTGCTTTGTTTTGGTTTGTTTCCATGTTCACTCATCTTCTCTTCAGCGTATAATCTGCCTTTAGTCTCATCCATTATATTTTTCAAACATTGTAGTTTTTCTGTAAAGCTATAGAGACTCTCTCTAGAATTGCGGCGACTCTCTCTCTAGAATTGCGGCGACTCTCTCTCTAGAATTGCGGCGTGTGGAGGTAGTTCTCAGCGTCATCACAACCCCTTTCTCTGTTCTCTGTGTGTCTTCTTGGCTCCGGTTCTGTTCCAGGAATTAGCAATCTTTCTTTCCCTTTCACAGCTTCTCCACTTGTCCTTTATTCTGGAGCGTCCTTATCCTGGATTCTGCAGTCCTCTCACCCATCAGTTGACTTGACATCACTGTCTTATATCCTAATTCCCAGGTTTGTTATACAAACCCTTAATGTCCTGTATTTCTCCTTTGTTCATTTCACTGAATGTTCGCCGAGCGCAGTGTATCAATTCACAGCCTTGCGCCTGCTAGACTGGAAGCTCCCGTAGCCCAGGAGTTGGTGTGACTCACACAGTGGTGACTCCTTAGCCTCGGGGCAGGAGCCCGCCCGGAATGGGTGTTAACGCATCAGCGGGACACGAGCGGGCGGGCACCGCATGGTGGCAGGCGAGCAGGTGACCGCGCTGACCGCGCACATGGGGGACGGGCACTGGGGTCCTTGGAGAAGCCTGGTGTGACGGGGAAGAGGTGGTCAGGGAGGACGGATGGATGGTCATACATAGGTGGGTACTTAAACCTAGCACAAACCCAGGTGACATGCTTTTATGCCCTGTCAATAGAGGGTTTATAATCAGTAAAAATAGTTCTACACGTTACTTTATCTCCAAAAAGACCTTAATCCTGGCTTTAGGAATTGTGTGCCCCTACCTGTCATCTTCCTCGTGAAAGAAAAATCTGATGGAGGTTTACTTTTTTCATGGAAAGTATGATGGTAAGGAGGAAAAGATAATTTATAAATATGAAATGCAAATATATATTTTACAAATACATGTTCAATTTATATACATACGGTTAACATATAATATGTATGTAAAGAACCTGCCTGCCAGTGCAGGAGACCCAGGTTTGTTCCCTGGGCTGGAGAGATGCCCTGGAGAAGGAAATGGCAACCCACTCCAGTGTTCTTGCCTGGAGAATCCCCATGGACAGAGGAGCCTGGCGGGCTACAACCCACGGGGTCACAGAGAGTCAGTGACTTAGCGACTAAGCAACAGTAACATGTACATACACACACACACACACACACACACACACACACACACCCCTATATACAATACCTCTTAAACATTCTTAGTGGTGATCTTACCAAAGCGATGTGCCCTTTATAAAGCTTTACTGTTTTGCTCTAAGTACAGTGAGTTCCTCTGCTCTTTGTTCAGAGTGTTGCATTCATATTTTTGTGCAGGTTTATCACACTGAGAACAATATAGAGTATCTTTCTTCCCATTTTGGAAGCAGGGACAGTGTCTTGATTATTTTTGTATTTCTAGCACCAAGCTCACATCTCAGCATACAGTGTTAAGTAAATGCTTGATGGACATTTTAGTTTTCAAATGTTGTAAAAGTTATTTGTTATACAGATATTAATGTTATATAAGGATAAATCATATTAAGGGCTTAGTTAATTAATGTTGAACAGTGATTTAGTTAAATATATGTGTTATACACACACACACACACAGATTTAAAGTAATAGAACAACTTTGAAGTCAGGTGGGCTGTTTTAACTTCTTATTTTGCCATTTAGTATATAAACTTGGGTAAACACTTAACTCTTCTAAATTTCATTGTTTTATTTTGTGAAAAAATAATTTTTTATAGTTATATAATGAAATAATGTATGAACTGCTCTAAATGTAATGAGTATAGAAATCACTCAATGTTCACTCTTTCCTCATTTGCAAAACCATTAAAAATTATGGTTACATTATAAAATGTTATAGTCTGTAGCAACATCATTCAGTAAAGTACTAGGAAATATCTACTGTGGCTTTGAAATACATTTCACATAATTTAGAGATCATTTATGATAAGCAGAAAATTTTCTCTCAGTGATAAATGTTACATTTATATTTGGTAAATAAAGAGAAATTCGCCTACTTAAAATTTCGTCTGCTTGTGCACAGTGATGAATGTAAGTGAGAATGTTTTCCAGCTACTTTGAAATATTGAACTGCCCAGGGACAAGGCACGGATGGTGTTTTGAAGGAAATAAATATTTCAGCCTCACATTTCAGCCTTTCTTCTTTATTCCTTTGATCTGGCTTTGGTTTACTTATCATTCTGCTTGAATGACTTCACACTGCCTTTTCCTCCATAGTAACAAGAAGTGGTCCTGCACCTCCTTCACGGTGTTTAGACTTTGTCATTTCATAGGAGGAACATGTGTTTCCTTGTTATTTACTGATATATTACTGCCTATAAAATAGGATGAATTGATGGGCACGTATGTAGCTTTGCATATATTATACATAATTTATATGTAGAACTTTTAATCAGTACTTCCTTACATATAGGAAACATGAAAGGAGGCAACATTAGATTTGAGATTTATTTGAAGTTTAAAGTGAAAGTTGAAAGATTTTAGAGGGATTTTTCTTCACTGTACACTGAAGCTGTTCTATTTTTAAGGATCATTTTCCCAGAGTTTTCTTATTTCACCATAAAAATTTCAGTCATTTTTTTATTTGCCGAGGTGTGAGTGTCCATCTCTTGCGACCCTAAGGACTGCAGCCCACCAGGCTTCTCTGTACCTAGGATTTTCCAGGCAAGAATACTGGAGTGAGTTGCCATGCCTCCTCCAGGGGATCTTCCCGACCCAGGGATTGAATCTGGCCTCCTGCACCTCCTGCATTGGCCAGTGCCTTCTTTACCGCTGCGCCACGGGGGCTAATAGTTTACATGGAATGCTAGAGTAGCAGTATATAAAACGTGCTAACAAGGATGAAAGAAGCAGCTAGCAATTCTATCTGAAGAGTTAACAGCTGAGCCCCTAAAGAATGACTAGTAATCTGCCAGTCAGTCAAAACAACCAAGAAGAGATGGCCAGGTAAGGTCCTGTAAAACTGATCCCCCCACAGGGATAAACTCTGTTCAGACATAACCTTCAGACCCAGAGGGTGAATATGCAGAAGGAGACACGGGAGGCAAGGCACACCTGGAAGAAGGGAACGTGGACTTCCCGTTTTTACAGCAATGACCAGTTTTGATGCCACGTGGGACAGCTAGAACTCGGGTACATACTTGCCGTCTTGGTGCTTGAAGAGCCAGATGAAAGAATGGGCAGTTGTAGCCACTGGCAAAGTAAGATGGAGACACCAAGAAGCAAGGGAGCCTACTTCCCTGGTGCATATGTCTGCCCGACCCTCAAGACTCCCAAAGCCCAAGTCAGGCTAACAGAGTAGATTTATAGATGAGCTTCTGCTCCTTACATGGGAGACAAGGTTTGTGGTTCGAATTCAGCCAAGTTAACTGCCTGCTATAAACAAATAATGAAAATGATCATTCAGTGCTATTCAGAGGAAAGAACAGAATCCAGACTGTCCACTCTGTGTCACTCATAAAGATAGAAGCTAAAATGACTTGACACACAAAGAATCAGGATAACACGTGACCTAATTACTTTCAATTAGGATAATATGACCTTTTTATCCTCAACAGAAAATGTAAGCAACGGAGACTACCTCAGGATAAATTAGATACTAGAATCAGTGGATCAAAATTTAAAGTAGCTATGCACAGGAACTTCAAGAAAAATTGGTAGCTAAGAATTTCAACAGGAAAACGGTGGAAGATACAACATTTGAGGTTTAAAACATAGCCTGAATATAACACCAGAATGAAGATTACAAAAAGAATGTGAAGATAAGTTAATAGAAATAAGTCAATCTGAGGACAATGAGAAAACTTACTGAAAAAAAACAGCTGCAGACACTTGCAGGGTAATACTGATGTATAAAATATATTTCATTTGAGTCACAGAAGCAGAGGGAAGAGAGTAATAGAAGAGAAAAATATTTGAAAAAATCATGGCCCCAAATTTTCCAGTTTCATGGAAGACAAAGTTATGCTAATTGAAGCAGCTCAGTAAAATCCAAGCAGGGTAGATGGAAAACAAAACAAAACAGTAACGCTGTTCCTCTCTGTCTTTTGAGCACAGCTGTCCTGGAAGTGGTGTGACGGCTCCTCGTGGGGACGTTAATTTGCAGTTCCTTTTTTTTTTTTTAGATACTGAGCATCCGCTCATGCGTTTTTTGGCTAATTATACATCTTCTTTGGAGAAATAACCTATGAGGATTCTTCACCTATTTTTATTTACTTATTTGTTATTTTATATTATTTTTTACTGAAGTGTGTTGTGTTAGCTTCTGGTGTACAGCAAAGTGATTGTTACAAATATAGACATGTGAGTCCTCCAACTTTGTTCTTTTCAAAATAGTTTTGCCTATTCTGAGTCCTTTGTATTTCCATATGAATTTTAGGATCAACTTATTAATTTCAGCAAAACATCATCTGGGATTCTGACCGGGGTTGGGTTGAATCTGTAGATCAGTTTGAGGAGTATTGTCAGCTTTTCAATATTAAGACCACGGTTAATTTCCATTTCACTGGTGTTTGTGTCTAACCCTTGAAGTGTCAAATGTTTAGATGTGTCCACAGCATTTATCATTTTAAATAAGAATTTAGCAGAGACCATTGGTCTTAGTCACACAAAGAAGAGGCAAAAGAAGTCTATTCATTGCTCATGGTTAGCGAAAGGTATTATTTTGAGTGCCTTGAAAGTCATAGTTTCTGACTGACTCACTATCAGCAGCTTACGTGCCAATAGCAGCCGTGAGTATAGAGGATATAGCTGCTTGAAGTCCTGTTTTTCACCCTAGCTGGGGAGGGAGTGGAGACTCTGCTCTGGTTTCCAGGCCTGTTGGAAGTGTTTTGTTCTGTTTTGTTTTCCTTGGGGCCTCCGGTGGAGAGGCCAGGCTGGCAGCAGATGCAGTCTGCCGTGATGTGAAGCCTGTGGATGTATGTTGGGTCTCTGCCATCATTATCAAAAGTGCTGGTGCAGAAATGTGCAAAGGGAAGATTTTCAAATTAAGGTTGGCCTGAACATATAAATGTTAGCTTTCAAAGCTCAAGAAATAGTAAATTGTAGTCCATTAGTCTCCTACATTTTATTGCCTGTTTGGAATAATCATGGTCTTCAGAACATCCTTTAATCTGAACTGGCTTGTGGTTGTATAAGAATGCAGCTTCTTTCTTCTTTATGCTTTATATACTCAGGCGAGGAAAATTTACTGCATTTTATAAATAAATCAGAGTTAAAAAGGAAATTTTCTTCCCACCTTTTTATCTTCACGGAGGCAGATCTTTAAGGCATTTGAGTGATGCGTTTACACTCAGCTCCACAGCTAGCTCCACCGAAAAAATAATCTTCAAAGTCGTTTTTTTTTTTTTTGCTTCTTACAGGGCACATTATTTGGAATCATGGTAAAAGGAAATACTGTTCTTATATTATTGAGGAGCAGACCCTTCTCTTTTTCAAGCGCTGAAAAATTTCACTTCTATTTCATTACTTTGATGGAAATTAAAATGACACCTCATTAAAATGAATATCATCTTTTTACTTAAATAAGACAGATATTTTATGTTAAGACAGAAGATTTCAAAGTATGAATGGAGCTCAGTGTGTTTGCATGGTTTAACTGGGCAGAAATATTGACTTATTGAGTGGTGCCTTCTGTGGTGTTTACCTTCACCACTAAAGTAGCTTTGTAGGTGCTGCTGCTGCTGCTAAGTCCCTTCAGTCGTGTCCGACTCTGTGCGACCCCATAGACGGTAGCCCACCAGGCTCCCCCGTCCCTGGGATTCTCCAGGCAAGAACACTGGAGTGGGTTGCCATTTCCTTCTCCAATGCATGAAAGTGAGAAGTGAAAGTGAAGTCCCTCAGTCGTGTTCAACTCTTAGCGACCCCATGGACTGCAGCCCACCAGGCTCCTCCATCCTTGGGATTTTCCAGGCAAGAGTACTGGAGTGGGATGCCATTGCCTTCTCCAGCTTTGTAGGTGAGGTGGGACTAAAAATGAATTGAGAGGCTTCACTCATTTCCTTGTATCTTCTATTTAATATTAAGTGGAAAGCAATATTTTAATATAAAACAATATTTCCTATCTGTAAATATTTTTTAATATGTAAAGACATTTATTATTATTAATGTTACTATGCAACAGTCGAGTCAAGGTTATGGTTTTTTCCAGTGGTCGTGTATGGATGTGAGAGTTGGACTAATAAAGAAAGCTGAGCTCCGAAGAATTGATGCTTTTGAACTGGGTGTTAGAGAAGACTCTTGAGAGTCCCTTGGACTGCAAGGAGATCCAAGTAGTCAATCCTAAGGGAAATCAGTCCTGAATATTCATTGGAAGGACTGAAGCTGAAAGCTGCAATACTTTGGCCACCTGATGTGAAGAGTTGACTCATTGGAAAAGATCCTGATGCTGGGAAAGATTGAAGGCAGGAGGAGAAGGGGATGACAGAGGATGAGATGGTTGGATGGCATCACCAACTCAATGGACATGAGTTTGAGCAAGCTCTGGGAATTCGTGAAAGAGAGAGAAGCCTGGAGTACTGCAGTCGATGGGGTCGCAAAGAGTCGGACACGACTGAGCAACTGAACTGAATGCATTGGATGTCCCTGGTGGCTCAGTGGTGAAGAATCCACCTGCCAATGCAGGAGATGCTCAGGAACCACAGGTTCAATCCCTGGGTTGGGGACGTCCCTTGGAGAGGAAATGGCACCCACTCCATTATTTTGGCCTGGGAAATCCCAGACAGAGGAGCCTGGTGTGCTACAGTCCACGGGTTCACAAAAGAGTCAGAAATGACTTAGTGACAAAACAACAGCAGCAACAAATGACATACCCGTGAATATGCCAGATTGCATTTTCTCAAATGGCAAAGGGGATGCGGGATAACATTCCTCTTTGATTCCTGGAAACCTCAACATCATCTGTCTTCTGGAGGGTTCAGTTTCTTACAACGTCTACGATTCTGTCCACGAGGATTCCCATGATGCTTAGTACTGAAGAACATTTCACTAAGTTGTTCTATCGTGGGTCCTGGCACTGAGTGTTCACTTTTTTCTTCTGATCTGGTTTTCAGCACAGCATCATGTGTTTCTTCATTATCATGCACAGGATCTGGCCGAGGGATGGGCTTCATGTGTTTATGCGGAATGTCCACAGAAGGGTGTACTGCCGTCGGATCCATCAGACGTCAGGCTACAAATGATCAGTCAGAAGCAGTGTGCCTTACTTCACTAGGTTATAGTTTAACAAATAGCATTTTTATTATGGTCTCAGTATAGAACTGATCATGAATAAAACTTTGGACCTTGATTTTTGTAGTCAATTACAAAGCAAATGAACTAAATTTGGTAGTTAAAAATGAGATAAAATAGAGAAAATATTTGTCCTATTAAATTGAAAGTATGTATAGTAACAGTAGCTCAAGTGAATTATTGAAAAAAAAATGTAAAACAACTAACTTTCAGCATTTACAGAAAAAGTTGATATTTCAGCCATATATCATGTATTTGTATAAAATGTGTTAAAATTTTCTCCTGGCTAATTAATGGTGCATAATTTTAAGTTATATGGTTTATAAATTTTTCTGAGTTTTCAAAGTGAAGAGGAACTAAAGAGCCTCTTGATGAAGGTGAAAGAGGAGAGTGAAAAAGCTGGCCTAAAGCTCAACATTCAGAAAACTAAGATCATTGCGTCTGGTCCCATCACTTCATGGCAAACAGATGGGGAAAACATGGGAATAGCATCATGTTTCATTTTCTTGGGCTCCAAAATCAACGTGGATAGTGACTGCAGCCACAAAATTAAAAGACACTTGCTCCTTGGAAGAATGGCTTAACAAACCTAGACAGCGTATTAAAAAGCAAAGCATCACTTTACCAACAAAGTCCATACAGTCAGAACTATGGTTTTTCCAGTAGTCATATATGGATGTGAGAGTTGGACCATATAGAGGCTGAGTGGCAAAGAAGTGCTTTCAAACTGTGGTGCTGGAGAAGACTCTTGAGAGTTCCTTGGACTGCAAGGAGATCAAACCAGTCAATCCTAAAGGAAATCACTCCTGAATATTCATTGAAAGGACTGATACGGAAGCTCCAATACTTTGGCCACCTGATGGGAAGAGCTGACTTATTGGAAAAAACCCTGATGCTGGGAAAGATTGAAGGCGGGAGGAGAAGGGGACAACAGAGGATGAGATGGTTGGATGGCATCACCGAGTCAACAACAAACAAAAGTTTTCAAATATTGTCCACTATACTTTCTTTTCTATTATGAAACAGACTGAGCATGCAAATGTGACCCTTTGAAGACTTGTAGTCTGCTGAATGGTCCACAAGTGTGGAGAGCATGGGATGAACTAGTCCAGGGGGGCATGGCAAAGGAGTAGCTCCTGTGCATCCTGACCTCGTGACCTCGGAGGGACCCTCGTCGTCAGCGGCAGCCTCTGCCTCAGCACCCAGCTCACAGTCCTCTGAATGGAGCCTCTGGGCGACCGCTCCCAGTCAGCGGGGCCCAGCAGCCACAGCAAAGTGCATCCAGCACTCGTGACAGCTCTCCGCCACAGTGGCCACCTGCTTCCAGGCCATGGGGCCCAGTAGGGGTCCTTCTATGAGGCACTCATCTGATTCTGGGGACACGTTCTCAGCACAGGAAGTGGCATCAGGGGCACCCGGAAAGCCACAGAGAACGGCAGCGCACGGGCTCCACAGGGGGCGCCGGCGCAAGTCCCGCTTGGCCCATCAGAGACGTGGGGCCTCGGGGACAGGCTCTCAGCCCCAGTTTCCGGTTCTGCAAAGTTAGGGGTATGGAAATGGCCTTATAGAAGCTGGACATAAACGAGAGAAGACGCGTTCGAATCATTTACATAGCACCTGGCGCCCAGTCAGAGCTCAGCAGTGGCCAGTATTAACATTCACATGTTTATACCCTGAAGTCTTACTTTGTCTTCTGTCAGCATGCAGAGATTCCTCTTCTGTTGGTGGACCTTCTTGACTATTTCATTTTATTTCAAGGTACAAAGAAACGTGATGGTTACGGTTCTCTTAGGCGAGTCCACTGCAGGCAGGAGGTTGTCAGGCCGGCATGGCGCCTCCCTGCCCCTTCACCCTGCAGGTCAGCTTCTGCTGGATGTGCGTGTTAGAGGTGGTCCTGGGGTACCTTGTGCTTTTTTAATCGAGACGTTATCCACATACTGTAAGATTCATCCTTTCAAAGTGTGCAGTTTAGCAGATTCTAGTATATCCACAAAGACGCGCGGCATCGCCACCATCGAAGGCCAGCGCGTTTGTCATCCCCAGCCCCCTGTGAGTGAGCAGCACTGCCCCCCCGTCCCCCCAGCCCGTGCTGACCGCTCACCTGCTTTCCCTGTCTCTATGGGTTTGTCTGTTCTGGATGTTTCTCATACATAGAACCATGTGATACGTAAGTGTGTGACCTTGAGTCTGGCTCCTGTAACGTTGCCGTGTTTTCGAGATTTGTCCATGTGCAGGTACGTCCGAGCTGCATGCCTTTCTGAGGCTGAGTACTGTTCCACCGTGTGGCTGGACCGTCCGTCGGGTGATGCAGGGCCCTGGTGATAAACAGTCTTGTTCTAGGGAAGCTGTTGGAAGCCGGTGTGTCCTTATCAGAACACACATTATGTGCTTAGACCCTTCTTTCCTGAGACAAGTCGTGTTACTGTCATCTTTTGAAGAGAGGTTTTATAACATTTGGATACTTGAGATAGAAATCTGGTCTGCACTTGAGAGAGGATGAAAGCTTGTTCTTTGATCAAACCCGGTTCTTTGGTTGTGCGTTAACTCTGTGGCCCGTGTGGCCTCCCCAGGGAGAAGGAGGAGCGGCTGACCCGGGTGAGCGAGGGGCAGAGGCTGCAGGTGCAGCAGGCGGACGCCGCGCTGGAGGAGTTCAAGCGGCAGGTGGAGCTGAACTCGGAGAAGGTCTACGCAGAGATGAAGGAGCAGGTGAGAGGCTGCCTCTGGGGCGGAGACGTGCAGGTCTCCTGTGGGAAGCAGCGTGTTTACCAGCTCAGAAGGCTCTGCCAGGGTTAGCCCACCGTGTCAGGGTCAGGGCTTCAGGTGAGGGCCGGGGTGGACACCCCCCACCTGCACAGCCCGGAAGTATGGGCAGCTCCTCTTGGCCGAGACAAGAGCCCTGGAGGAGGGCCCAGCCGGCTGCCCTCCCCAGGGGGTGGCCTTCCTGGGCTGTGGGAGGGACTCTGCTCAGCTGCTCCTGGGGATGGGGAGTGGGCAGAGCCTGGTGGGAGGGGCTGAGGGCCCTCCTCCCCCTCAGTGCCCCGATTCCTCTGGAAAGCAGAGCCAGAAACCATTCAAAGTCCTGTCCATAGACACGGCCGTGGCCAGACTGTGCCAGGCTTTGGGACACAGGGCAGCATACAGATAAAACCCATGACCGGTCATTTTCTCCAGAGCGAGGCCTCAAGTTACCCTCCTGTGTCTGTTCATGTGCCATAGATGGTGTTGCATTGGTCAGTTACGGCAAATTATTTTTAAGTGGCATTTCAGGAGGACAGAGGCTATCCCCGGTTCTTATGTAAGTGGTATGTTTTATAGTTCCGAGAAAAAATTTAAAAATTTATAGAAGAATAAAGGAAAGAGATACCTAGAAACCCATCATGAAGAATCAACAATTGTCAACACCATTTACTTAAATAAAATGTTACAGATGTAGTTTCATTTTACTTTGCATTTCAAGTCTAATCACGTTATTCTCCGGTCTCTCTTCTCCTGGTCTTTTCAGGAGAGCTCACACTGTAATTAATGCAGTGTGTATCATTTCAGTGTATTTGTACTTCCGCGTGCACGTGTAATGTCTCTAAGTGTCACATGCATGTACATGTATACATATATGTATAATTTCTGTGCTTCCATTTTTGAAAAGTTAAAGACTACAGATTTGATGTCTCAATCTTGTTTGCACTTTTACACTGAGTTTTGTATAGCTGTGGCCTGTTGATTTAGTGCAATGCTTTTAACATCATATGTGTTTTATCATATGAATATACCATATTTTATTTATCAGCTCCACTATTCAAGAGCATTTAGTTGATTTCCAGGCTTTCTTAATTATTAAGAGTGTTACAATACTTGTTTGTGATTTCATTTTCAGCTGCAGTTTTCTTCCTCAGGAGGCCCGAGCACTCACAGGTGGTAGAAACTTCCCTGTGGAAGGTCATGGGCAGAGCCTGTGGGGTTTACAAAACTGGAACTGTGCTTCCTTATTATTTCCTTGATTTGGATTGTGTGGACCTGGGTTCTGAGAGCAAGGTTTGAGACCCCCGCTCACTGCCTTGGGTGAAAGCCAGATTCCTGGTAGAGTTTGCGGCTGGAAGGAGGGCCGTTCGGTGCCCACTCCTGGACGTGCGTCTCTTCCCAGCTCCCTGCTGTGATCAGAGGCCAGGCCCGAAGGAGGCATATCTGCTCAGATGTGCAGTGGCGCTCACAGGGAACTCTTTGATCAGCTTAACGTTTAAAGGAATACAGAGAATATTGAAGGAGGGGGCCCCTGGCAAGAAGTTTTGAGTATGCCCTGAAGAAGGCTAAAAAAAGGGCTTTTGAAAGTGCCAAGGCTGACAGTACAACTTTCCCATAAAAGCTGAAACCACGGCAGGCACCTTTGGCTCAATAAATACACTTTTGGGGGTTGGTGATACAATATTAACAAACTGCCCAATAATGGGTCAGGAGAAAACCAGCAAGCAGTATGGACTTGTGGAAGCATTTCATAGGACAAGAAAAAGGTGTTTGTATCCAGCGGTCACAGAATGAAAGCACACTTTTGAAAACAGTCTACTGTAGAATTCAGGGGGGAAAAAAGCAACCTCAGAGTAGTAGTACCTTTAATGAGAGACATGATCTGTACGAACGAGGCACATACATCAAGTACAATTAATGCAATTAAAGCTAGATACCGTTTGGAAAAGTACTGAACGTCAAGAATAAAATGGAAATCCAATACTAGGCAGAATGAAACTGGAAAAGAAATTGGAGAAATAATGGAGTTTTGAAGGAGAAAGGCTGCGACCCGATTTTATACATAACCAAGGAGCTTCTCACTTCCAAAATCAACAGAAAAACATTTTACTAGTAAGAGTTCACATAATGTATACTGATTGTTTCTTCTCTGGAAAAAAATTATATCAATTCAGAGATGCAGCAGAAGACACCCAGCACGCAGGGAAACCATCATAGTAACGGATGAGCCGAGAACTGTGGAATCCAACAAAATAAAAGCAAAATCAACTGATTGTCACACCTGTAGTCGTGAGATAGAATGCTGATCTCGCCGCAGAAGGTGTCTAGAATAGAAAATACAAACTCAATAACAACAGATAATCTGAATCCTCAGGTTGCATTAGTAAAGTTCACGAAGCCTGGATCGGATCGGGGGAGCACAGGGGCCAGCAGTCTGCGCTAGAAGACGAGACTCAGAGGTTAACCGCGAGGTGAGGGCTGTAGGCTGAAACGCTCTTTAGGTGCGGTAAGCAGGCGTTAACAAAATGCTGCATCCTCACAAAATCTAGAGAAGATGAAAGCGAAATCTGAGATATTGCCAAAGGAGTAGAGTAGAGGTAGAGACAGAACAAAGTGTCCAAAATAAGACAGAGCATGTAACTGTAGGAATAAACAGTGATAGGTTAAATTTTTCTCATAAAAAAGGTATTGATTAGCTGACTTAAATGAGTATATGCTATTTATAAAAGGCACAACTAAAAGTTACACAAAAGTTATATATAGAAAATATATTTTATCACTTGTATTCAGAATAAAAGAAAATGTAATATTGTCATATAAATTAACATCAAAACAAGTCAATAAACTGGACAAAGGAATATATTTTTGCTTGAGAAAGACAGGAGTCCTTATGAAAAGGTATAAGGAATACAGGAAAAAATTGACATAGTCACAGAGTGCTTTAATAAGCTTTTCTCCACTCTTGACTGCTCAGGGGGCAAAACCTAAACAAACAGGAGTTCTCAATAGCAGTTTATGAAACCGCCGTATTTCTACTTCCCACTCTTTAAATATGACGTATTAAATTCTTACTCCAATGGAGCAGTTACAGAACTCATAAAACCAATAAATTTCTGAAACTCAGCAGGACATATTTTTACCACAATGCTTATTAGTAAAACCAGAAATTAAATTTCAATCAAAATTGCTGTATTCACCAAAAACTTTTGTTTTTTGAAAAACACCATTAAAAAAAAGAGGAAGTTAAGGCAAGCCAGAGAATGGGAAAATAAAGGATTCACAAATATTTCCAAGAACTCATATCTAAAATATAAAAGAAATGTTACAACACAATAAGAAGAAGACAAACAACCCAGTTAAAAATAGGCAGAATATCTGGACACCTCAGAGAAGACTAATAAGCACATAAAGAGATGTTCAGTGTTATCATTCGTCAAGGAAATGCAAACGAAAACCAAGAAGATGCCACTGCGTGCTCTTGGAAAAGGTTAGAATTGTAAAGATTCGCTGAGGGTGCCAAACACCGGTAGAGGTAAAGGTGTGGGCAGACGTGGACTTTCATACTGCGGGTGCAAAACGTTCAACGTGCACAGCCGTCTGTCAGCCGTTCCCTTCCTGTGTGTGTAACCAGGAGAACAGAAGTCATATCCAGACAAAGACTTGTACACAAAAGTTGTCAGCAACTTTATTCACAAAAGCCCAAAACTTGAACAACCCGAATATTCCTCAGAAGTTGAAAGGACAGTCGAGATGCAGTGTATACAATGGAATATGACTTGGGGATAAAAAGGAATGAGCTGCTGATGCCTGCAACAGAGGACACATCTCAGAAGTCCCGCTGGAGGGAAGAAGCTGCAAGCAAGGGCCCCTGCTGTGTGCGGCGTGCCTCTGCGATGTTAGGGTGCCCAGATGACGTCAGCTTGTTTGTTTCAGCAGAGCACCAACCTGATTTGTTCCAGAGCAGAAGTCTCCTCTTCTGTGGGTGGGTTCCAGTTTCAGTCAAGTCTCTATCCTTTGCTGTGCTGGGTCTGTTGTGCTGGGCCTCTCAAGAGCGTATCTAGACTTGGTGGTGATTTAAACCCCTCCACCCAGTAACTCCAGGCACTCACGGAACATTCTCTGGGGTACACCATATGCTTGGCATGAAACAGTTCTCAATAAATCTTAAAAGGACTCAGATCTTAAAATCATACAAAATGTGTTCCTTGACCCCGATAATAAATTAGAAACAAACAATAATAATAAATCTGGGAGAATACCGTATGTTTGGAAATTAAATAAGACACTTATGAGGAGTAACTCATGGAGTAAAGGAGATATTACTTAAAATTAGAAATTATTTTGAACTGAATTAAAATGAAAATATGGCATATCAAAGTTTACAGAATACAGCTAACAGAGTACTTAGAGAAAAGCTTGTAACATCTATCTCCAAGAGGAACATTCTCAAATCCGTAACCTAGTTTTCATCTTATGAAACCAGACCAGGGAAAGCAGGCTTCTGCTCAGGGAAGCAGAATAAAGGAAATCACAGATATTTACATATGTATGTAGTATATATATTTATTAATGGAAAGCAAAGAAGTAGAAAACATTAAAATAGAAAAAGTCAATGAAGCCAAAAGTTGGTTCTTTGAAAAGATTGAACAGAATTGACAAATTGAGCTTGACTGCTGAGGGTAAAATACAGAAAGTGAGGCGAAACAAATGACCACATCTAGGGATGCAGAAGGAAAGGACACTGCTATTGATCTTATAGAAAATGAAATAATTATAAGGTGATATTTTAAAAACTTGGTGCCAACAAACAACAAAAACTTAGGTGAGATGGACAAATTCCTAGAAAGATGCAAATTACTGAAACTGTCTACAGAAGAGATAGAAAGTCCAAATTGTCCTATGATAGATAAGGATATTTAATTAGCAATTAAAAATCTTTTTGCAAGGAAAAGCCCAGGACCAGATGGCTTCCCTGGTGCTGCGTATGCTGTGTACGCAGTTGTGTTTGACTCTTGCAACCCAGCGAACTGTAGCCAGCCAGGCTCCTGTGTCCGTGGGATTCTCCAGGCAAGAAGACTAACAAACACTGTGGTCCGGCAGTAGTGGATCAAGCGGTGCAGATGGGAGAACCACTTCCCCGTCCTACCTCTAGGACTCTATTTTCCAAGACTCCGAGCTGTGCATGCTGTGTGTTCAGGGTTGTTTATTGTGATGTTACTTATCAAGGGTAAAAAAACTAGAAACTATATGTCAAAAATATATATATAGTTGGACTATAAAGAAAGCTGAGCACCGAAGAATTGATGCTTTTGAACTGTGGTGTTGGAGAAGACTCTTGAGAGTCCCTTGGACTGCAAGGAGAGCCAAGCAGTCAATCCTAAAGGAAACCAGTCCTGAATATTCATTGGAGGGACTGATGCTGAAGCTGAAACTCCCAGTACTTTGGCCACCTGATGCAAAGAACTGACTCATTGCAAAAGACCCTGATGCTGGGAAAGATTGAAGGCAGGAGGAGAAGGGGATGACAGAGGATGAGATGGTTGGATGGCATCACTGATTCAATGGACATGAGCTTGAGTAAGTTCCAGGAGTTGGTGATGGACAAGGAAGCCTGGTGTGCTGCAGTCCATGGGGTCGCAAAGAGTCAGACACGACTGAGCAACTGAACTGAACTGATGTCAAAAAAAGTCAGAGAGAATGTTAAAAAAAAAAAAAAAAAAAAAAAGCCTTGGAGAGAATGTGCTCTGAGGAACCATTAAATTAGAAATCCATCTTCCTCTTTCCTCTGCAAAAACTGGCCCCTTTAAAATCAAACCATCTTGAAGATCCAGATGCTAACCCCGTAGTTACTGTTTCCAAGTTAACTGGAGCAAACAAACAACTAGAAGGAAATTAAAAAAAGAAGACGACGATGACAAACCCTGCCCAGCCAGCAAGTGACACTGCAGTAGAACAAGACCAGCCGGGGCTGAGAGAGGGCATCTGTGCAGTGGATGCGGAAAGCGCCCGGAGCCCGTCCACCCTCACGCCCCACTGCTCTGCCCTGCACCAGCGCCATCCTCTGTCTCCTTTCTTCCTTCGCCTGTTCTCTGTCCCTCTATTTGCTTCTCCCATTTCTGGACCTCCAGAGTTCGCGTGTTCCTACCTTGCATATATGGCATCTCTGCGGACCGGTTACCCGATCTGACGGAGGGTCCTCTGTGGTGCATGCGGCTGGGGTCCGCTTCCCCCCACACACCCTCACCCGTGTCCTGTCTTTGCCAGCGGTCCTCGCTGATGTGTCCAGTGGTTCTGGATTCAGACTCAGTAAAACGTGACGGTGACAGCGGCTGGTGAGCAGGCAACGCTCTGTTTGTTTTCTGTTGGAAGAAAGCTCTGCCGTGGTTTCAGTGGCAGATGGTTTTGCCAAGTGCAACCGAGTTTCTGAAACACGGAAAGCACCTTTGCTGTGAGTGTAATAACATGGAGCAGCCCCACGTATAAAGGAATCCTTACAGCCAGGCTCACTAGCAAATGGGACAGTTCTCATGTAGCAGATTTTAACAGGCAGTAAATACAATATATATGTCAAAACACGGTAAATTAGATCCCCTCCATCTCAGACTGTCAGTTGGTTAAAAAGTGTGGATGCGGCTCGAGCTCTCAAAGAAAGTCAATCAGCAGGTTCATTATTTGGAGAAGTCATACTGCTTTTGGACATTTCCACAGCCTATACTTTCCTTTTCTGTTGTTGTTTTTGAACTGCTCTTTTCTCACTGAAGTCTTTTGTATAAAAGCCAGGAGAGCTCAGGGCATCTTTTTCCACTTGGAAACCGCTGCACATAGAAGACAACGGGAATTTGAATTAAACAAGCTCTGAGTTTGTTTTTGAAAGCGAATTGCTGTTTGAAAAACGAGGCCCCTGAGAGAAAATGGAACAGACTTTAACTTTTTTAAAAAGTTGCTTCACACTGTTTCTTTCACTTTGAAGAACTTTTTATCTCATTTAAGACTGCTTAAATAACCCAATTCTTACCCCAGTGGCGAAATCCATTATATATGTTAGCTGTCAGCAATTAGTTGTGGAAAATATACATATTTTAATTGTGAAAATGTATTACTGTTAGAATTATTCCTGTATATGTGTATATAATTGTATTTTTTTAAAGAAATAGGGTTCTGTATTTACCTATTCTCTGTGAAACAAATAAATGACTGAAAAAGACAGCTATGTCTTTTGAAGTATTGGCAGCAATTCTAAGGTGAAACTTTTTCATCTTGTAAACCAACTGAATGAATGTCAGCTCACCACTTCCTCCTGGGGCTTCCACTCAACCACTTGACTTTTCTAGTTAATTTTGCTCCTCTTGAAAATGTATTCTCATTAAGTGGCTGCTGCTGCTAAATATCTGGCTTTAAATTCTGTTTCTTTATCTTTGTAGCCATCAGCTATAAGCTATTCGCTTTATACTTGGAAAACCCACGGTTTGCTGTGAAAACCCAATTTGGAAATCCTGCCTTTGACTAGTGAGGTTGCTTCTGGGTGCTGGTACATTTGAAACTGATTAGCAGCTTCTTACAGTTTAAAAGATTTTGAGTTTAGTTCATCATCTCATCGGAGAAAGTGAAAGTGAAGTCATTCAGTCGTGTCCGACTCTTTGCGATCCCATGGACTGTAGTCTACCAGGCTTCTCTGTCCATGGGATTTTCCAGGCAAGAGTACTGGAGTGGGGTGCCATTTCCTTCTCCAGGGGATCTTCCTGACCCAGGGATTGAACCCAGGTCTCCTGCACTGCAGGCAGACGCTTTTCCCTCTGAGCCACCAGGGAAGCCTTCTTCTCATCGGAGAAGGTAATGGCAACCCACTCCAGTACTCTTGCCTGGAAAATCCCATGGACGGAGGAGCCTGGTGGGCTGCAGTCCATGAGGTAGCTAGGAGTCGGACATGACTGAGCGACTTCACTTTCACGCATTGGAGAAGGCAATGGCAACCCACTCCAGTGTTCTTGCCTGGAGAATCCCAGGGACGGGGGAGCCTGGTGGGCTGCCGTCTCTGGGGTCGCACAGAGTCAGACACGACTGAAGCGACTTAGCAGCAGCAGCAGCATCTTATAGTTGCTATTGACTTCATGAAAAAATTCTCAAGTTACAAGGAAGGAGGAATGTTATCTGAATACATCTGTGCTTTTATAAATGTAGATGGATAACAAAACAGACTGAGAGAGACAAGAGTCAACATACAGACCATCCATTCTCTTGTCCTTTAAGGGCCATGCTGGCTCATGTAATTAAATAAGGTCTTTTTAGACCAGCTTGAAGGTAATAGAATATCCAATACAAATAGAAGCATTTTTTCTCAGTTACTTTTTGATGATAATGGGCAAATCTGTCTCTGCTTTCAGCATTTGAAAAATTTTGTCTTCAAATGAGATGAGGTATCAGAGGTAAACTTCTTGCAGCATATTTAAGTATTCTAACAGAGTTTATTGTGTTAATCAATTCCAAATGTCAACATCCAAAGCCTATGGATAAATGTTTGGTTTTGAAAAACAAAATTAAAGAAATCAAACAAATAATTAAAAGAAACCTTAACTCTCATCCTTAAATGCTTAATAGAGTAGTAAGTGAAACTTTACTTACTACCAAGGAAGACCTGGACGAATTGGGCAATGGATCTTGTGTATGGATTTGAAGATTCAGTGTTACAAAGATGTCCTAAAGTATGTTTCTGTGCTCTTCACTCTGTCCCTGTTGACTCCGCCCTGGTTTCACCCCTTCTGATACCACACTGTGTGTACGCTTAGCCGCTCAGCCCCTGTCCAATTTTTGGCGACCCAGACAGTAGCTCCCCAGGCTCCTCTGTCCATGGGATTTCCCAGGCAAGAACACTGGAGTGGGTTGCCATTTCCTCCCGCCGGGGAACTTCCCGACTCAGGGGTTGAATCTGTCTCACCTGTGTCTCCTGCATTGTAGGTGGGTTCTTTACCAGCTAAGCCATCGGGAAGACCCGTAAAAATGTCAGTTCTCCCCAGATTAATCTATAGAATCAACACAATCCTAAAACTCAAAACGTTAGCAGTGCTTTTTGCCGGTGGAGGGGGGTGCGAGGGGGTAGTGGTAGGGGAGTGAGGGAAACTGGCAAGCTGATTCTAAAATCTACATGGAAATACAGACGTCTCAGAGCAACCATGGCAACCTTATGCTTCCAGAACTTATAAATACTGCTGAATACTGAGACTAATATTAAGCTATATTCATAAATACAGTGTGGTTTTGGCACAAAGATGAACAGTGTTTTAGAGGAAAGAGACCAAAAGTAGACACACACATTATGATCACCCTGATTCATGTCAAAGCAAGTATTGCTGTACAGCAGGCAAAGAAGGGCCAGGTCAGCAAATGCTGTGGTAATGAGGTACTGAATAAAGCATCCACATCCAGGGTTGATAAAGAACTGCTACAAATAGATAAGAAGGGGAGAGGTACCAGACACGCATCCACTGCTTTTCTCTGTCAAGGATGTTAGTTTCTACTGAATCTTCAGTCAAGCACTGCTGCTGCTGCTAAGTCGCTTCAGTCGTGTCCAACTCTGTGCGACCCCATGGACTGCAGCCCACCAGGCTTCTCCGTCCATGGGATTCTCCAGGCAAGAACACTGGAGTGGGTTGCCATTTCCTTCTCCAATGCATGAAAGTGGAAAGTGAAAGTGAAATCGCTCAGTCGTGTCTGACTCTTTGCGACCCCATGGACTGCAGCCCACCAGGCTCCTCCATCCATGGGATTTTCCGGGCAACAGTACTGGAGTGGGGTGCCATTGCCTTCTCCAGTCAAGCACAGATAATTGTTTATCTGTGTTGCTGCCATTTGTATCTGTCTTATCTGCCTATCTGTCTGTCTATCCTTCTATCTACATATCTGAAAATACTTGAAGGACAATTTCTTATAGTTTATCTAAATATGTATTAAATACAGCAAAATTGTGTTTCTCTATAGACTTGTATAATTGTCTACTAAATTATATATGTCAGATTACTCAGAACCTAACAACACAAGATAACTTGACTAGAGAAAGAACAGTGACTTTTTACAACCACATCTGACAGAAATGCTAGATCCTGGTCCAGTGTCCATTCCTAGTCTCTTACTAAAACAGTAGAGCCCTGAGTTTATTTAGGGCAACATTAGACACAGTTGTAAATCGGCAGTCTCTCACCTTGCAGATGGAGCGTGGCTTCTAATGCAGAGAACTTCTAACGCAGTGAATGAGATGGAAACAGCGTACTGTACTTGCTCCTGACAGGAGCTTGCAGGAAAGCCCCTTCAGAGGGTTTTCAGCAGCTGCTATGGACCCTTAACCCTTGTCCCCTCACCCCCACCCTTTGGGGCTGGGGTTCTGAGCTGCAGAAACCGCTCTGGGGCCATCACGGGAGGCTGAATTGCAGAGACCCGAGCCCTGACATCTTTGAACTGCCGACGCCGCGGCCTGTTCCTGAACGTTTCGTGACCCGAGGGGAGCAGAGCGCTGGTGTTGCTTAAGCTCTGAACGCGCAGATGTTCTCTTTCGTGGAGCTCAAGTAACGCTCAAGACACCAGTGTACACCCCTCTCTATCACCGGTGAACGTTAGACATTCACAGAGCCCTTTTCTGCTCCTAATTTGATCACCAAGTTCTACACTTAGCTTTCTTGGAAGCCAGTTACCCAATGAAGAAGTGGGTGGTTCTTTTTTCCTTACACTTGAAGTTAAATGGAATATGGAATGATGTATGATTAAGCAGAATCTTTTGTATCTATGGCAACTGAAAACCTTGTTTCTACACAAACTTCAAGTGTTTTACAAGACTTGTTTATTTATTTTGGTTAAATTGTGGAAGGAGAATGGAGTGGGGTCTTGCATTTTCGGTCAGTATAAAATAACACTTATAACACTTTGAATTTTTCTTAATGTTTCGGTATAAGAAAGAGGTCTTTCATGTGCTTTAAATTGTTTTCTATTTTGATTACAGAAGATAATTTTTTTGAAGGAAGACATCCTATTTTTATAAATGTTGCATATACAAAGCACTTAATTACATTTAAAATATTTTAATAATTATTGTTATTTGTAATACTCAATCTGTGCTAAAGTAGAATAAGAAACAAAAATCAACTTCATATGAAGATTTGTCTTAAAAGCACTGAATAAACCAGGTCTTCTCTCCTTGATTTTCCTTTCTTGCCTCCTTTCTGTTTTGCTTTTGTCTGCCCTCCATTCATCCTTGAGAATTTAATATGTATTTATTCTGCACACCGTGGCAATTAATTAATAACTAAGATACAACAGAATTATAAGTCATAGTTTCTTTTATTTGGGAGGCCACTGTGTAGATGAGTAAACAAGGCTTACAATTTGAAACACTCCTGCACTCTAGAGAAAAGCACCCTGTGCTGGGAAAAGGGAAAGTTTCATTTTCTGGCTCCCAGAGCACAGTAAGAGGTGGGTGTTTCCGTCTGTTGTGGATCAGAGAGCAGACCCCTCCGCCAGGAGGGGAGGCTCGAGTCAGCCTTGGAGAGGGATGGCTGGGTGAGAGAAACACGGAGGGTTTTCCAACAGAGAGGAGCAAAGCTGCCTCGTGAGTAGCCGCAGCCGTTTGGGAAGTGCCAGGGGAGCCGGAGCGCAGGGGTGGCTCCCGAGGACCAAGTCACAGGCCTCTGGGTAGAGGGCTGATGCGAAGAGCGCTCACTGGAGGAGAGAGCGCCTTGAAACCCACGTCCTGAGTTAGGAAACAACGTGGGCTCCACCATGCCTGCTTTAGACGTTCCTCAGCAAAGCTGATCACGGGACTGAGGGCCTGTGTTGGTCGTCTTAGAACTCTGATGGCTGAATCTGGAGGCTGCCGGCCCGTGTGCATGGTTCAGTGGTTTCTAATATATTCACAGAGTCCTGCAACTATCATCACTCCAGAAAAACCCCCACCCCCAGCCCCCTGTCACCCTAGGCAGTCACTAGTCCTCTTTCTGTTTCTGTGGATTTGACTCTTCTGAGAGTTTAACACAAATGAGACATGGCCTTTGCTGCCTGTTCTCTTTCACTTTGAAGACTGTTTTCAAGACTCATCCATGTTGTAATGTGTGTTAGTACTTCGTCCGAATAATGTCTCATTGTATGGATATGCCGCATTTTGTTCAGTCATCAATTGATGGACGTTTGGGTTGTCTCCGTTTTGGCAGTTACACCATGAACATTTGAATACAAGTTTTTCGTATGGATTATGTTTTTCATTTCTCACCTGGGAGTGGAATTCCTGGTTCTTAAGGAATCCACGGGGTTCACTGTGTCATCTCTATGGTTAATCTTTTGAGGAACTGTGAAATTGCCTTCCATTGTGGTTGCATCATTTTATATCCCCACCAGCACTTGTGGGGATCTGATTTCTCTGCGTCTTTACCAATCCTGTTATCGTCTGGCTTTTTGATTACAGCCATCCTAGTGGGCGTGAAGTGCAGGTTGCTATTTTGACTTCAAATTGCCTGATGCCAGTGGCGGTGGGCATCTTCTCATGTGCTCGTTGGCCATCGGTGTATCTTCTTTGGAGGCATGTCTTCCAGTCCCTTTGCCCAATATTAAATTGGGTTTAACTGCCCATTTATTATTTATTTATATATTGTAGATGCAAGTCCCTTTTCAGATAGATGGTTTGCAAATATTTTCTCCCATTCAGCACACAGCAAGGCCTTAATAAAACCTTGTTGAGTAAGTATTTGGATGTTCAAAATTGTATTTCTGTCACAGTATTATTGTCACAGTAGAGTTTAGCCAACTATATGCCGATGATAAATGCCCTGGTTTGAAACCATTGAAGCCTATCAAGAGAAGTGGGCACAGCTGTCTCCATCTTATCGCCCTTAGATTCAGCATTACGACTCGTGAGGTGTTGAAAATCCATCATTTTAATAAATGTGCAATTAACAAAAATAGGCACTGCCATTTGTCACTTAAAAGTGTGATATTTGATTTTTAAACTTTGCAGATGGAAAAGGTGGAAGCAGACCTGACTCGGTCCAAGTCGCTCCGTGAGAAGCAGTCCAAGGAGTTCCTGTGGCAACTGGACGACGTCAAGCAGAGATACGAGCAGCAGGTGCGTCAGCCCCGAGGCCCTGAGGCTGCCGTGCGCTCATCTCCTCCACGCGCCCCGCTCTAGCACAGCATCTGCCCGGCAGAAATACTTAGGATAGACAAAGAGTGATTCCCTTTGTTAAATTAATGAATTATAACAAATAAATTAGCATATAAATAAGTAGCGCAGATTATAAGAAAATCTTTAATGTCCCAGTAAATAAACTGGCAAAGGAAAGAAAGATATATAAGAAATAAATTGAGTAAATGACCATGTAGAAATATCTTCAGCCTTGGTGTTAATAAAAATGCAAATTAAAGTGATGTACCATCTAAAGTTGACAAAAGTTTTGTAAAATTGGCACTTTTATATATTGCTAGTGGCATTTTAAGTTCATGTACCCAAAAAAATTTCTGTAGCATCTACTAAGAGTCATGAAAAATGTTTACATTTTCCGGCCCAATTATCCTTAACCTTGAAAATCAGACAGAAATATTCAAACAATGATGTTAATTATTTTTTAGGTGGTTGATTCTTTTCTATATGCTCTACTTTCCACCCTGTGATAGTCTTTTTAACATGACAGTCCCTTTTTTTAGGGTAAAAATAAATTTATATAAACTCCTTTGAAAGACTGTTAAGCTTCAAAGGCTTTTCTCAGTCTTAGATTTGAAACTGTACCAGATTTTTCTCTTTTATAGTCTTGGTCAAAAATATTTAATAAGGAAAATTGATCAATTATTTAAAGGATTCATACTATTAATAGAATCCATACACTATTGCATCAATTTTTCTTATTTCATTTTCATGAAAAAGAAATTATATAGATGTTTGACGAGTGTATAATAGGAATTTTTGGAAAACCACTCAAAGATCTCTGAGGTCAGTGCAGATTTAGCCTGTTTCTCTTCCTCCTGTGTTGTGAGCTGATCATCAGCACCCTTGCTGAGAGTGAAGCTTCCCGACAGTCACTTATGAGGCAGGACTATGAGTTCCGAGGTGTTAGGAGAACATTTATTGACCTGATAATATACAAACTTTTTAAAAACCCCTTTTTAAGCTGAAAATTCTATCAACCAGAATGGTATTCCCCTGACCACTCCAAACTGCCAACGATTTAACGCTGGAAGTGTATCATGAGGAAAGATAGGCACAGAGTCGTGTCCCCGTGAGCCAGCGCCACCATTTTCCCTGAGGGCAAGCCAAGCCGACACCTCTCTGTGCGCAAGCGGCCTTGGGGAGCTGGGGAGCTGGGGAGCTGGGGAGCTGGGGAGCGGGCAGGGGCGGAGGGCGGGGCTTCGCTCAGCCGTGGGAGGGGCCCTGGGTGGGGGTGGGGCGGGGGCGGGGCTTCGCTCAGCCGTGGGAGGGGCCCTGGGTGGGGGTGGGGCGGGGCGGGGCTTCGCTCAGCCGTGGGAGGGGCCCTGGGTGGGGGTGGGGCGGGGCGGGGCTTCGCTCAGCCGTGGGAGGGGCCCTGGGGTGGGGGTGGGGCGGGGGCGGGGCTTCGCTCAGCCGTGGGAGGGGCCCTGGGTGGGGGTGGGGCGGGGCGGGGCTTCGCTCAGCCGTGGGAGGGGCCCTGGGGTGGGGGTGGGGCGGGGGCGGGGCTTCGCTCAGCAGTGGGAGGGGCCCTGGGGTGGGGGGCGGGGGGCGGGGCTTCGCTCAGCCGTGGGAGGGGCCCTGGGGTGGGGCGGGAGCCGGGGGCGGGGCTTCGCTCAGCCGTGGGAGGGGCCCTCGGGCGGCGGGGGTAGGGCTCGCTGTGGGTGCATCTGTGGGGTGCGGGGGCTCAAAGGCCAGTCACCACAGCCTCTGTGGGGTGCGGGGGAGGCCGGCTCTGAGTGACCAGGGTCCCCACACGCAAGATTTCCAGGTGCGTCGCACGGCGATGAGGTGCGCGTAGTTACCGCCTCCTTAGACGCAGAGTAGTTAGCAAACGGGGTCCGGAATCAGCTTCTGAAGCTTTAAACCGCTGAAATTAAGATTGTTTACTGGGACTGAAGGTAAAATTCCACACTTCCTCTCAGACAGTCGTCGGCAGAAAGTATGCGGCGGGGGCTGGGTGGGGTTGTCGGGGACTGAGTGACCAGGAAAAGAAGAACCTGGGACGATGGGCAGTGGAGGGTAAAAGGTAGTCTCCGTGGATTGTCCACCTATCAGGGTCAGCTGAGGAGTAGGTCAGTTCTGGTCACTGCGTTTTAAGCAGGATGATGAAAAATGCAAGCATGTTCAAAGAGTTTCCAGAACTAAGGACATGTAGGGTTAGGTCAGAGGAGTATTTCAAGAAGTAAGGATATTTGCCAAGAGAGGATGAGACTTGGGAGCATTGCACGTTATGTATTTTTAAATTCCAGGCCTGTAATAGGGAAGTCTTATGGTTGGTCTGTGTGATGAAAGTCACTCAGTCATGTCCAACTCTGTGCGACCCCATGGACTATAGAGTCCCTGGAATTCTCCAAGCCAGAATAGTGGAATGGGTAGTCGTTCCCTTCTCCAGGGGATCTTCCCAACCCAGGGATAGACCCCAGGATTCTTTACCAGCTGAGCCACCAGGAAAGCCAGCCTGCAGTCAGGAGGACACGCACCAGGCCAGTCCCATTTCTACCTGCTTCAGACTTCAGCCCCTTCCCGTCGTCATGGTCGTGCTGAGAGGCAGGTCCGTTGTCTGTTGCTGCATCTCCCAGTTGTGGAGACTGAGCTCACCTGGGCAGGTTACTGGCCAGAGGGGCCACCCAGTGACCAGGTGACGGGGTTGGACGTGGACATGAACTTGAGTTGTGCTCTTCACGCTAACATACCCCGGGGTGTCTGGGGACAGAAATTGAGCCTCTGTAGTGAAGTGAAGTCGCTCAGTCGTGTCCAACCTTTTGTGACCCCATGGATTGTAGCCCACCAGGCTTCTCCATCCATGGGATTTCCCAGGCAAGAGTGCTGGAGTGGGTTGCCATTTCCTGTTGAGCCTCGGGGTGAATGGTATTGTGGGAACATTTTGAATCGTTTCAAGGTTGTTCTTTCCTAAAGGCTTATTCCCATGTGCAGTGGTTTGTCTCATGAGAAAGTAAGTTTCCCTCCTGAGTGTGTGGAGGTGACTGTCCTGAATGCTGGGGGCAGAGGGTCCCTTCCAGGTCCGACATCAGTGACCATCCGCACCTTCCATCAGACCCTAACCCGCCCTGTGTGGCTCTGGACAACTGCAGGCGGCTCCGAGTCCTTTACCTACACACCTTTCTACACCCACCTGCCTTCTCTACCTGCCATTCAAGTGCAAGGATGACAACTTTCACGTCATCTTGTCTTACTTTTCTGAAGAACGCACAAGCCTTGAGTGTTGTGGGTGCAGCGTTTCACTCTGGAAGGAGATGTACATGCCGACCACCAGCCCAGGCTTCTCAGGCCCGGGTAGCCAAGCCCTGGGGTGCATGAGCGCTCAGGTGGAGGGGCTGACACCTGCGTCTTACAATGTTGGACTCACTTGATTATTTGGTGGGAAAGCAAAGTGGTTTTACTATGGAGGTAACGTTCATATTAAAACAAACAGAGACTTTTCCTGTTTTGTAAAATGCACAGTTCTCATGAATTTTGCAGGATAAAACAGGGCATTTCAAAGCAACTTGCAGTTTGCAAAGGCTGCTCCAGGCTGAGCCCTCAGATCCCGGGGGATACTATTCATCTTCGCCGCTGCGAGGGATGCTTTGGTGGAAAAGTTTTAGAAGCACTTATCCGGTCTAATCCTCACATTTTATAATGAGGGAGCCCGCATCCAGAGGAAATGAATGACTGGTGCCTTCTGGGCCTCAATTTCCTTACTCAGTGCAACTTGTGAGCCCCTCCCACGTAGAGAGCCCAGTGCCAGGAACTGTAATGAAGTGAAAAAAGCAGAGTGGTATTTTAAAACATTTCAGCCCAAACGCAGGCCTAACGTGTGCAGATGTGGTGAGACAACATCAAACACATGGGATAAACACTCACACAAATATCCTGCGAAGCCCAAGCTTTCATCAAGATTTCCTGTTTCTTTCCTGTATGACCCGTTGGAACAGAGAGACCATTCTAATTGTCTTCACAAGCCTCACTCAAGTTGGAAACAAACAACAAAGCAGGCATGCTAGGATTTCCTGAACTGTGGAGATTCTTTTTTTTTTTGGCAATTCCAGCATTTCATTCTTTAATCTTATATTTTGTATCTTCTCTTTTCCCTGCAAAGCCTTTAAAGGGAAATGTAGTTCAACAGATAAACAAGTGGCCAGATTCTCCAGGAAGAATAAACACTTACTGTTGAGGATGATTAAAAACACTGGACAGCCCAATCCTTACACGACACCACTGTTTGGAACAAAATGTTTTGGTAGCAAAGACAAGCCAGGAATTATAGAAGATAAGAGCGCAACTGGGACATTTGAAGATCAGTTGAGATGTTTTAGAAACAGCATGCAGTTCCCAGTTTTTTCTCTGTAAATATTACCTAGATTTTTTAGGTGATATAACCTGAAAACATGGACCTGTTTTGAATCAGACTGTTAGTCTCCACTGGGAAAGGACACAGCAGAAAGTGAGGGTGGAGACAGGGAAGGGGGCCCAGCGCAGGGGGCGGCACCCGTGGGTGGGGGCAGGGCTGGGCCTCAGCTGTCGGTGGGGGGGCACCAGGCACAGAGGTCTGTGATCTGCAGTCGGAAAGCAAGGGTGTTCTGACTCCTGAGGGCTTCCTCTGTGCGACAGGGGAGAAGACCATTTGTTGACACTGAAGGCATCAGGTGGACAGGGGAGCCAGGGCGGGCGGAAACTGTCTGAAACGACGCTGGTGATGGCAGGGCTGATCTGACAGCAGCAGCTCAGTGAAGTTTCTGTTGGGTGGCGAGGCCTCAGGTGAGGTTAGTGACCATGGATTTGCAGGTCTCCCTAAAAAGTCTTCGAAAGGGATTTCTGTGTAATTTATTAATTTCTATGTCTAGTATGCCCCTGTTTTTCTGACTTATTGCTCACCTTATCATATTCTCTTAAAAAAGTCTTTCTTTCTCGGTTATCCTCTTCTAAGTTTGTAATAATCTTTGAGCCTCAGTTGCGGTCACTGGACTCCCAGGTGGTGATGAAGACAAGCGCAGACCCTGGTCCTTCAGATTCTCTCCTTCCCTAAGCACCTGACCCAGGCATGCAGCTGCAGCGCGCAGCACAGATGGTTCCCGCAGGTACCTGGTGTCCTGGCGTCCAGACCGCGACGTGCTGGGAGCCCAGGCTCACGGAAGCGCGTTGGCCGTTGGTGAAAAATGCCCAATGCCCCACCTCCTCTTCCCTTTTCCCCCACCTTTTCTTGGCTTGGAATTGTTATTATCTAGGTTTGTACAAATGGCACCTTTCCCTCAAGTGGGATTGAAAGGGGCAAAGATGAATGTGGTTTTTCTTCAGGGACCATCACATTAAGACGATTTACTTTAGGGATACCTTATTTTACAAGGGGCTTCCCTGATGGCACAGTGGTAAAGAACTTGCCTGCCAATGCAGGAGACATAGCAGACTCGGGTTTGATCCCTGGGTTGGGAAGATCCCCTGGAGAAGGAAATGGCAGTCCACACATGCCATTTTGCCTGGAGAATTCCATGGACAGGGGAGCCTGGTGGGGTACAGTCCATGGGGTTGCAAAGAGTTGGATACAACTGAAGCAACTGAGTGCTTTCTGCACTTGAGTAAATAGAAAAACTATTCTATGATACTAGAAAAACGTTTCCTAAGTAGTGAAATGGCTCAGCCATGATCCCACTCTCCAGGCTCCTTCAGCGTCTGAGCTCCAGTCCTGTCCTCCGTCACTTAACTCACGTTTCCTGAGCAGCCTCTCCGTGCGCACACTGCGCCGTGCTGCGATGTGACGGTGTGCACAGCGGCGTCTGCCCTGGTGGTGGGGAGCCCACGGCCCCCCCGCCTGAGGACGAAGTGTGAGGCGAGGCCGTGACCGCCGCTTGGAGACGCAGCGGGACACCGCATCTGAGTGCAGGGCCTGCTGCACGAGCGTGTCCTTTCATCTTAGATGTTAGACGGACGAGGCTTGCTGATGATGTGGAATGGCGCGTGAAGGAGAGAGGGGACTCGGGTTTTCCAGCTGAGCGACCAGGTGAACAAACAGTTGTGACAGACACTGACTCACAGAGAGGAAGTGCCCGGACTGAGCTGGGGACGCAGCGACAGCTAGACGTGGGGACCAGAGGGAGGAAATGGCAAGAATGCCGAGAGCAGCCTGGGGGGCAGCGGTGGGTGGGTGCAGCTTCCCTTGCTGTGCACAGCTGGGCCACAGGCTGGAGACGAGGACCTGAGTCTCCAGCGGTGTAGGCGTCGCCGGACGGGAGGCTGGATGGAGGCCGACAGCTGAGTGCTGCGGTGGCAGGAAGGTCTGTGCCCCTTGATGAGTCCAGGCCAGGAGAGCAGGGCAGCAGCCCAAGCAGCGCAGGGGCAGGACGGGAGCAACCCCTCTGCCGTCCAGCGCCAGGTGTGGTGGGGGCGGCAGAGGCTCGGGGGGCGGCCGCCCCTCCTGCTGAAAGCCCCGGTGGCGGCCAAGCGGTGGCCGTCGGGGTGCTGGGGGACCCCTGGGGTCAGAGGAACGTTGTGCTCAGGACCTCTGACGCTCTCCAGGCTCTGGGCTCTCACGTTTGCATCCACTTGACCCAAGAGCAGAGATGGTTGTGTTGCAGGGCGGCTCTCCCCAGGGTTCCCAGCTGGCAACTCCTCTTCCTCCTCCTCAAGCCAGAGAACAAGGAGGGCGTTCCTTCCCACCTCCTGCAGCTGCAACTCATCGCACACCAAGGCTTGCAGAATGTGGTTTTGTCATCTGGTTACTTTGAGCTCATTTCAGCTAATATTTTGTACTGTAATGCCTCCTTTTTTATGTGTTGGGTGCATTCTGTCCTGTCTGTAACTTCCTCCTCTGGCTTTGGGATTTCTGCCTTTAAGGTGTATTACTGGGACAGTTGACCTTCTATGTATTGTGTACTGAGAAGTAACGACTTGCTGCATCCCATTTGTCTTTTAAAATAAGATTAATTAACAGGTTAATAATATAAGATTACTAACAAGTCTTCAGGTAGTACTGGAGAAGAAAATGGCAACCCACTACAGGACAGAGGAGCCTGGCAGGCTGCAGTCCCAGCGATCACAGAGAGCCGGACACGACTGAGTGACTGAACAACATCAGCAGGCAGCATTTGCTCGCACTGAGCTTGCTGTCGAACAGTTCCGAGAACTTAGGGTTCATATCCGAGACCCTCAGCAACTTGGCCGTCCAGCGCGCCCGGCCTGGTCCCTCAGGCCTGGCGTATGCTCCTGCCCCAGGCACTTGTGTGACGCCTCCAGTGGAGGGAGAAGGCCGTGGTCAGACTGTGTGGCAGGATCCAGTCAGAGGGCGAGGTCTGTGCCTTCAGGGGCCTCAGAATCCCGGCCGGAGTGTGCCAGGGGTGTGTCGTGGGTGGAGCACCATCCTTCTTGGTCTCCTGTTTGATGATTCCTTGTGAGTCAACCTTGCAATTTCTATGCAGTGCAACCATTTTCTCTCCCAGACCCAGCCCCCGCTGTCGAGTCCAGGATCACAGAGGACTGGCCACCAGATGACTCGCCAGTTTGCTTTCATGCCCGGCCAGTTCCAGGCCCACCACTCAGTGAGCACTGAGGTCTTCGGTGATGGGCCTCCGCCCCCCGGAGCACTGACACAGAGGACCTGCTGAGACTTCTTGTCCTCCCTGCGGATGTCGTCTGCTGTCCCATCCTCCACACAGTCCCTGCCGTGCCACCTCCTGGTCACCATGAACTCTGTTACACGTGACTGTGGTCAACTAGACGTGTGCAGTAGCTCCAGGTGAAGGGACGTGCGGCTTCAGTTCACTGTTGAGACGTGCCCACGTGCCAAGGACATGTATCTACACTTAGGGGCTGGGCTGAATTTTAACACAATCCACCTCGATGCTGGCATTATGAATATTATCCTTAAGATGTTCCTGAAACATTAGGGTTTTTCTCCTGGACTCCACTGTTAATCTGGGGAGGACCCCCCTGCCTGAAATTGATGACACTGAGGAAAGTAAAGGGCTTGTGACGTCTAGAAGTTGGTTAGGCAGCACTGGATTGGGTGGTCAGGACTGAGCTATTTCACCTGCAAAGGCTCTGCAGCCTGGAGACTGTTCACTAACCAGCCTCACTGAGCAAGCAGCCCCTGACACAAGAACAAACTGTTTGAATAGTTTAGTTTATGAACAGCTATCTTTAGGCTTCAAATGCCATTATCTCTCTTTCATCTGTGCCTCGTTTTGAAAATGAATGAACTGAAATGTGAACATGAGCAGGATCCCTTCCCGCCTGTCGGAACTCCTCAGATAACTCAGCGTTTCTGTGCAAGGGCGCTGGTCATCGAGCCTGGAGCGTGGCTGCATGGTTGCGAGTCCCTCAGCCAGTCCCAGTCTCACGTCTTTTCTTGGGGGAGGTCTATCAGTTACTTTTCCTTAGAGTATCGTAAAATATTTTGCTTTCTATCAATTTTGAATCACACCCATTCTCTTCATTTTTTTTTTTTTTGAGACTTTTGAGAATCAGATCTGAGTAGAACGTTTTAGCTCCTTCTATTTCCTTCTTACATGTTTAAATCTTCTACTAAAGTATATAATTTCATTACTATAATGCTTGATAGTATAATACTGAGCAGGAATAATAATGTGTCCAAGACTATTCTAAAAATATCCCAACTCAATAATTCATATACTTGGCTGCCTGAAAATGATGCAGTAATGTCAATAAAATTTTAAATTCTCTTTTTTGTTGGGATTAACATTGTAGTTGTGTGACTCACAGAGTCAACATGCACATTTATTTTAAATAATCATAGAAAACTGTTCCACTTGGCATAGTATATAAGGAGAATACTTATATTTTTCTGTTTATTGCCTATAATGGAATAATATGAAGAAAAAATCTGTCATTTTTAAAAGACATAAATTCACTAGCATGCATCTTTGTTCTCAGATGCAAAATAAAAATTTCCATATTATTTTATATGCTATCTTGTTTGATATGTGTGTGTATTCGAGAATTAGGACACTTTCTTCTAAATAGTAGAAAAAATGAATGAGTGAGCAGGAATTGATCACTGATTTTCCCACTCTCAAAGAAAAGTCACAATAATAAAACCGTTTTGAAACCTACATTTAAAAGCACTTTTAATCTGCATTTTGTTTCTTAATTTGCAATTAGAAGATGAGAGTGTTAAATCTCCAAAGAAAATAGCTCCTGAAGTGCGGTGTAGGCTGCACGCCTGGAGAAATGAATGCTATAGCTTTAAGATAAGGTAGTCTGGTGATTCAGCGCACGAAACTAGATCCATTTGGAGCAGGCTCCTACTGTTAGCTTTTTTGAAGATGGATTCTCACGCCGAAAATAACGCCACATATTCTCGATAACAGCAGTTTTCCCCCCTGAAATCCACCAAAACTGAAGAAAAATCCAAGTGACTGTTCCTCGCAGCTGTGTGGCCTGGAGTTCACTGGGGAAGCTGGCGTCCTGCAGTCCCCATTCAGCACCTGCTTCAAAGGCAGCCTGGCCGGCTATAGTGTGCGGGCCAGGTAGGGTGCCATTGTGTGCGGCCCGGAGGATTAGTATCAAAGCTGCGGCGACCAGGCCCTCGGTCTCCGGCTGCCACTCAGTCTAGCGGGGCGCGGCTCAGACCAGCCAAGGTCACCGTCTCCAGCGTGGAGTGGACTGGGAAAGCACCCTGAGAATGGCGTGCTTTTTATGAAATCATGGCGCGGGCTGGCGGCACAGCAGGTGCCCCCTGGAGCACACCACATCTGTTTGTGTTGGTGTCCCGTGGCTGACAACGAGATAATAGAGCTTTGAGATTTATCATTTTATTTTAAGAAAGACAACTGTATATACAATAATCCAGATGCGTACTTAGCTTCGATCTTTTATTTGAAAACCATAAAGAAAACAGACCGATTTAATTGATGTTTTTACGTGTATATATTTAAGCAAAAAGCAAAGTGTACTGACTATTAACCATTTACAACCGTTGCTGGTCAGTGATACCCAAATTCTTGGGGAGGAGATACCTAGCATTCGACATAATTTTTTTTTTCAATGTTCAGGCATTTGTGTCAACAGATTGTAGAAGGATTTACTGAATATGCCCAACTGTCTTGAATATTGGGAGGTTTAGATAAAATCCACCCCCCCCCCCACCCAATGAGAGTATTTTAAGGGTGAGGTAATGATGACGCAAAAAATAAAATTTTCAACTTGGGCAAATTAGAGAAAAATTAAGCTGTCCATGAGTTGTCATGACGACAAGGATGTTCTGTTGATGAACTGTCCTCATTGTCCAATCAGATAGTAGAGCTGAAGCTGGAGCATGAACAGGAGAAGACGCACCTTTTACAGCAGCATAAGGCGGAGAAGGAGAGCCTAGTCCGAGACCACGAACGGGAAGTCGGAAACCTGGAAAATAAGCTCCGCGCTGCCAATATGGAGCACGAAAATCAAATCCAAGAGTTCAAGAAACGAGACTCACAGGTAATTACCAATGATATTTGATAAAACGGGTATCCATTTTTAAACAATCATCAGAGCGTTTCATGTTTTCTTATTATTCTTGTTGGTGCACGCTATTTGATCATTTGCAAAACTGACATATAAATGTGATTTTTTTTTGTTTTGTTTTCTCCCCACCCCCCCTTTTTGGGAGGATGAATAAGGCTTTAACTACAGAAACCACAGGTAGCCAGATTAAAAATCCCATGGCGTGCTATAACTTGGCCCCTTTTTTATAATCTTGTCTCAGTTCCTTTCATGATGGATTTTTTTTAAGGTATCTGCCCCTTACCCCTCCCCTCAGCCTTAGCAAATCCCTAGGAAATGTATCAGCCTCACTCCTTGCTTTTTGTTTTAATCTCTGTAGGTAATCAAGCAGCTGTTTTAGTATTTGCTTTTCCTTCCTAGTGTTGCTTTTTTCCTTTAGACTCTATATTTGATTAGATTACTGTGATGATAATTGATAAAAATGCCTCCAGAGAAGGGCTGTTTCCCACCAGGTCTGTCGCTTTCTCCTACATGCACACACACACGCCTCCCAGCCTCATCTCTGTAGTCCCTGTTGGAAGCCATTTGGCAGAATAACCCCCAGCTGTGGTAGCATTTGACTCTTCAAACTTACGGATGAAATGTGCACTGTCAGCATGGAAAATTATCTTTATAAATTTCAGATGAAAAAAAATCTTATTGGGTATGTTTCTTTGTGGCACGATACACTGTTTAGGGTATATATAATCAAAGGCCTTTAGTGTGTCCTCTTGGGGAGGTCGCTGTGAAATTTCATTAAAGAGAAATTGAAGAGCAATTCGTAACAATAAAAAGATAATTTTCTCTTCTAACAAAACCATATCATCCACAAGGTCTAAATACCCCTTTCCCATTGAAATCTCACCATATTATCCACACCCCTCACAAGCTTCTCCTCAGATACATTCCTCCCCAAATAATATAATTTTTAAGCAAACGAGATAGACCTTGTATTTCTTTTAAGATGTGTTTAAACAATTTTATAATTATCTGAAGGTACAAATTGTACTGATTAACTAAGGTGTTAGAACTTGAGTCAGGGCGGGAGGCAGGAGGCAAAGAATAGGAGTCGTTGATTGCTTCCATCTGACCTTGAGTTGACTTTTAGTTTCGGATAACGATGGAGGCGATACGAATATACTCAGCACAGGCTTTTTTTTTTGTCAATAATATGGATTTCTAGGAAAATTAGGTGAATTTGTTTTGTGGGCTTTGTTAACTAAGAGGTGGTCGTTGTAGCAGCCGTGGGACCAGCATAGGCAGGTGGTTCCTGTGAAATCAACTGTGCTGTGCTTCTGCCACCGAGCTCCTTAGAGCCTTCATAAGATACATGCTGGTCTTTCGAGGATCAGTCATGCAGTTTATTAAGGATGTTTTCACAGTTACATTCTCCTTCGAAGATGATGTGAAGCCTTACCATTGTCTTCTTTGAGAAGGTATTTGAGTTCTGAGTCAGTGTAGGGTCTGTTTGCATGATAGAATAATTGATACACTAAAACACATTAATTTATCCAACTTCGAACTACTTTCGTGGTGTTGTGGAAAGCTGACACGAACGGAGGCCAAGATTAGAGGGAATCTTTGTGGTTTTGCGTGTGTCGTATCTACGATGTGTAGGGTGCGGTTCATTCAGTGACGACAAAAGGGAGATTTTGGAATCATTAGATACAATTAAGCCATGGGGAGAGTATGATAATGTCATCCATTGCATTTCTTCTAATTGAAGTATTAATCTGACTTCTTCAAACGCTGTAGCATATGACTATATTTCTCACATTTTCTGTCTTTCTTGGAATAATTGGAATTGCTGTCCCAGGAATGCAAGGGAGCAATTGCTACTTAGGCTAAATGCATTCTGGATCAAAATGAAAAATGATTTTCTGCAGAAGCTATACTAAATTGTTTTCGGAGAACATATTTTTAAAAAAAAAAAACTCTTGTCAGTAAGCTATATTTTTAAAAAATCTAATCATATATACCAAAATGCTAACAACTTGTATTCATTTTTGGGTATTTATTAGGGCTATTAATTCAGTTTCCTCAGGTAAGTCCTAAATTTCCCAAATATATCTTTTCATAATTGTGGTCTAAATAATGTATAATACCTTTTAAGCTCTGAACTACATTTATAAATTTCAAAAAAAGCCCAAAGTGAGAAATGTTTTAAGAAATAGCAGATGCTTTTTCAAAATGGCCGCTTTGTGGTTTGCAGCGGGAGCCGCAGGCAGCGGGCGGGCGGGCGGCGTTCTGTCTGTCTGTCTGGGCGGGGAGGCGGGCGGCGTTGGATGCTCAGCTCAGGTCGGCAGCTGTGGAGGCCATTTTGTAAAAAGGGCAGGTTGCAGCCTTAACCACGACGGCACCAGGGGGTTATCTGTTTGGGGCGCTCCGGCTTTGTCTGCTGCTTTTCATCCGTCAGATTCTTGAATGCAGGCAGTGTACCAAAAAAATCTACTTTTGGCTGCTTTTGAAAATGTAACATGTTGTGTACTAATAAGAAAGCCAGTGTTATAAAGTACAGACGTCCGCCTCGAGGCGAGCCGTGACAGCCGGGATCGCCTTCGTGAGGCTGCTGTGTGATGATTACAAGTGCCCTGTTCTAGCAATTTCTGTTTTATAGAGAAATGACAAGATGCAGTAATACCATTGAGGACAGTTAACCATCTCTCATTTTATTTGGTGCATTGAGCTAATTATTCTGTGCATATATTTTTATCATAATTCCTTGGTTTTTAATGATGGGCTAGTTTATGTTGTGATACTTACATTTGCTAAAATGCACACTGTCTTCCCCCTTCGTATAAGATGTTCAGTCTGATATGTCCCTGAGGGACATCAGTAGATGTCAAGACATACAGAAATTCACAACCTCATTAGCAAATATTTCTCACTTGCCAGATCCCACTTACTGAAGGTCCTCTGGTGAGTGATTTGCTTGATGCCATCATATTTTTTAATATAAAGGTGATGCATAGTTTTGTTGCGATCATCTTGGGAGAGCTTTGTCTAATGTGGTAGTCCTCATGTAATTCTTGTTTTGCTTTTGAACTGCAGTACAGTAAAAGAATTTCTGCAGTTGCCCCTTGAAATTGAGGGAAAGCAGAACATAGATTCCTTGATCCCTTGGCGTGCTTTTAGTACCCGGAACCACTCAAGGATTGCTTGATCTCTGAGGTTTGCTGCCAAAGTGAACGGTGTGCATGAGCTCCGCATAGACCGTCCCAGAGTGCCTTTGTGGTCCGCCCAAGGGGTGTCACCGTCTGGGGACAGCTGTTGAGGTGCAGACATGAGAGGGGTGCAGGTGACATAGAGGCTGCTGGGGACCACCACGTGCAGACTGCAGAGCAGACATCATGAAACGGGTCTAGCCTGACCCTGGCATCTGATGTCTTTCTCGACTCCCTGAACTGAGAACCGTGGTTGTAAGAGGAACAATTTTGCATAAAAGACAGAACATCTGGATTTTGCCATATTGACTCAGTAAGCGGCCACATGCTATTGCTGATTCTAAAATGTGCGGGTTTTAGATCTCCTCTTCTTTCTCTCTTCTACTTTAAAAAGTTTTCCAAAAAAGATATTTATAATAGACAATTTTAACAATTATATTTTAATAATTCCTTGGTTTTCAGCAATGGGCTACTTTACATTGTGATACTTATATTTGGTAAAATGCACAGTCTTCCCCCCCTTGTATAAGATGTTCAGTCTGGTATGTCCCTGAGGGTGTAACATGTTAGAAAAAGAAAAGACCTTCAGATCAGTAGATGTCATTTATAAACTGGGTGTGTGCATGTGTGCAGTGGATTCAGCATGGGCTATTATTCTTCAAAGATTATTCTGAGGGTAACTTTTAACAGTGAGTGTGTTCTGAGCATGATTGTTGAACCTGTATGTGGTCTCTGGGCTTTTAGGGGGCTGGCACTTTTTCTATAGAAAACATTTGATTTTAATTTCTTTGTATTCCAAGCACTTTCAAAAAGGATTTGAGGCAGCATTTTATGATAAACACATTATACAGGTGAAATATAGCTGAAAATAATAATTAAGCAATAAATGATATTAACCACATCAGAAAAGCCATACTTTTAAAGAACGTGTTCCAGCTAAGTACAAGTTTTAGCTCAGAGCTTGCCTGGAAGCTGCAGTGAAGAGGGAAACATGATGAATCGTGTAAGCCTAAGTATCTAGTGTAAGAGATCATACCAGTTCATTATTTTCTAGCTCTCAGTTCTGAGAGAAATTTAAGATATAGGGCTTAATATAAAAGGTACTGACCAGTATAATTGATGAAGCTCTGTAGGTGTTAAAACATTTGGGGAAAAAAACCCGGTGGGAAAACCTTAAGAGTCTCTAACTACTTTCACAAAATGTAATTAGCAGGTTTATTTTAATGTGCCAATTTTTAATTTTAATGTATGGATAATGTCATTATCCTCAACATCAAAAAACACAGCTGCTTTGAGATATCCAATTTTGTAGATATTATGAATCATAAGAAAGCATATTTTAAGTCACAAGCTTAAAAATTTCTATACCGTCACTACATGCCTATTCCAGAAACCCCTATAAAACATCCTAGGGTATTAAAACTAGAAACGTGGCTGAAATTCAAAACGCTTTAAAAGTCAGTGCCCTAATGTTAATTTCCAGGCGTGTTGCTCTTTTCCTTATATCTGATTCTCCTGTCCTCTGAATTGATACTATGGAAAACTGTAATAAATAATAAATCAAATGGTAATTTGGTCCCGGAGCACAGGATATGTGTACCTGCACTAAAATGGTTCACTCCCTACCTGCATAACCAAAGTAGTACTTTTTCACTAATATCATCTGCTTTGTTTCGGGGTAGTAGATATTTTTATTTCTTTGGGTCAGACTGGACCCTGGACTGGTTGCTCAGATAAACCGACTTACATCAACCATCCCCCCTCCCTGTAACGAGGCTGCGGCTGCTCGTGCCACCCTGCCTCTGTGCTCCCCTCTTCTCCTCAGGGACGCGCGGTCCCCTCAGGGGGCCCAGGGCTCAGCGTGCACGCCCACGCGTAGTGCTGGTCCCTGACACACGCGCCACGCGTGTCGGGGCAGAGGGGGCGCTCTGAGCTTAGTCGTGCAGCACGTGTGCTCTGCTGCGCTGGACGGCACGCTCAGTGAGGGCATCAGAGGCACTGGTGGGAAAACGCCTTTAACAATTCTCTTAATTTTGCAAAAAGAAAAGAAAGCTTTTTTTTTAGTAGACTTGGGGTAAAACCACATGCTAAAATTTTCCATTTTTTTTTTTACATAAAGTTTTATAGTATTATTGAAATGCTTTATTTAAGATAGCCGAGGAACTTTCGGTGCTTGTTTAAAATATAAATAGAGGTTTTCCCAACTAAGCCATGTTTAAAACCTATGGGCAATATATTCTTTTTCTGACGCCAAAAACTCAGGTTATTCAGAATTTTCCAAATAGGGCAAAGGTCCTTCTTAAATTCAGAAACAGATGCATTGATGCGAAGATCTCGTTTTATTATGTCCAGTGGTGAGGAGCCTAAGAGTGCTGCCTGTGGACTAATAAGATTTTTGCACTAATGTATTATTGTGTATGTTACCATGTGTAAGAATACTATTTCTTAGGTGCTTAATTAGGAGAAAATAGGGAAAGATGCCATTTCAAGTAAAGCTACATTTTTGGTAGATCACCAGCTTTCTTTTTCATAAGAATTCTAAAATTCTATAATTATTTTCATCTTAAAGCACAAAAGTAGCATATATACCTATAATTAAACTATATAAATCATTCAACTTGGTTTTCATTGTGGAGAAAATTATATTAAGTTTAAAAAACAAAGACAGGTTGAGACAAGGAAAGTGATTTCTCTAAGAATGATCCATTTATCATAGAGTTACACAGTGTATCTTCAATCCTGTGCATATTTTTAAAAATGTGGCAGTTACCATGGAAACCACATTCTATGGCATGTGGTCCACTGTCAGAGAAAGAATATTCCTTTTCAAGACAAACCTTCAAAATAATAACATATAAAGTATTCCCTTTGCATTAATGACTTTATATCATCAATAATGGTTGCTTTAAAAAAATCTGTCCTTTGTTCTCATTATACTTACTGAATTTTTAAAGAAATATATAAATTGTTCCTGAAGAATAGTAATTAAATGCTGGAGATATTTACAATGGGAGATCTAAGGTGATCGCTCTGCGATGGTGAAAGTGGGTGGTTTCATGGGAGCACAATCTGTACTCACGGCGTGTTCCGACAGATGGAAGCTTATGAGCACACCAAGTGTCTGCATCTCAGATGGAAGTCATCTAAAGAGATGGCCGCATCCAATTATTTTCATTTTATACGTAAAGAACCTGTGCGGTTCCAAGGTCGTTATCTTGCCCAAGGTCACAGAGTTAGCAAACCAGAGCTTCTTGACCTTAATTCAGTGCTCTTTCTTCATCTCACAGCCTCTTCCGAGGAAGGTTTTAGATTTCTGGAGAGGCTTGGACCTGGAGAAGGGAAGAGTCCTGTGACTGCACCAGGCGTGGCAGACACTGGGACCTTTGTTCCCAGGCAGGGACTTGCATCTTCATTTGCATTTCTCTCAGTGATTTGTTGCACTTGACGCTGCTGCAGAGTTGTGACTAGTCAGCAGTGCCTCCTGGAACAACACTGAACCTTTACGCTCGTGTGCGTTGTAGCAGCAGCCTTAACAACAGATATTCATCGCACGCTTCCTATGCGCCAAGCTCTCTGCCTGATCCTGTCCATTGCATTATCTCACTCAGCCCTCCAACCCCTGACGAGGATTAAATTTCTTATTTGGAAGTGGTTTTGACCTTCTTACCTGGGTCAGAAAATGCATTTCCCTTTACTGATGAGGGCAGATTCTGAAAGCGCCGCGAGTCGCCCAAGGTGATGTGCCTAGCAGGGCCAGGGCCCCTGCCCACTCACTGCTTATGGAGGAGCTCACTGTCTCTGAATTCCACGTATCCTCTCACTGTATTTTCCATTTTGGGTTATTAATAGGCTGCTAGATTTAAGGCACTGATTACCCGTAACTCAGGCTATGTAAATCCAAGTCGGGTCCTAGCCAGTGGTTTCAGTCTTTCTCCAAAGACACAGCCATGGCCATGTCTCTCATCTGAGACAAGTACAACTGTGAAGAGATGTGCATTTCTTAGTATTTTATTTGGAATAGAAATTCTTCCCACAAATTTTAGAACTTGTAGGGTGGAAAAATGAGTATGTTTTTGAATGGGTTCACTTCTGGTTTCCGCATTATTACTGCAATAAGAAGGTATGTCCAGTGTAAGAACCCAGTGGCTTCCATCTCAGTGGGACCTACCGATCCTTAGAGAAAGTTGCCCATGAGTTTACATCTAATTCTGGCGAAATACAGTTGGTTGTGAATGGTTTACTGTAGATAAATGTCTGTTATATGCACAACTAATTTGAAATATTAGATATGATTCATACCTTTCGAGTGGCTTTTTAAATCTCAGAGCCTTCAATGTTTGCATTTTTTCCATGAAGGAATCCATGTAAGGATCCTATTACTTGGCAGCAGTTAGTCAAAGCCTCCTAAGAAGTGAGGTCGAGGTGATTGAGGAAGTTCAAATCTGGAGACTTTCCTGATAGAAATACAAGGAGCAATTAGAAAGCGTGTTTTGTTTAGAATCTTCAAAAGCCATTTATGTTGATGCAGTTTGAGCTGAATTCTAGAGTAATTTTGGTCAAAATGAAAAGTTTTCAGTTTTTGTTTTTTTTTTTAAATACATAAAATACTCCAGCAATAAAGGCTATTCCGTATTTGGAAATTCCTTCCCATTGGGTTATTTTTAGCACACTGCCCTTCCTTCTGCTCACCTCCGCGTGAGTGAGATCACTGAGGGAACGGTGGACGAGTCGCTCCTCTTCCTTGAGGTCTCGGAAAAGTCATCCTTGGGTTTCTGACTCAGTTCTCTTAAGAGACATCCCTGATGTCTTCACTTGTATATTTGAGGTAGTTTTTTGTAATGGAGAGGTTGAAGGCAGAGTGCAGGAAATGACTGGCCAGATGGTGATGTCCTCACATGTCCGGAGAGCTGCAGGCTGACGCTCGGTGCACCGTCGCTGTGTCCTCCGTCAGGGCTGTTGCTCAGCACCTGGCCGCACGGCGCGGAGGAGATGTAACACCGCAGCCTTTTCCTGAGAGAAATAACAGACATTTCTGCTGGGGAGACCGTACACTCCTGTTTGAGGAGGCGAGCATTACATGAAAATAATAGCCTATTTTCAAATTTCTTTAGTATTTATGGAAAGGAAACCTTAGAAAAATATTGTCGTTAGAAGGAAACTTTAGGATAATAAACAGTGGTTTCATTGAGACCTAATTGGTGGATTAATGTGGAACTTGATGCAATATTTTTCCATCGAAACAAGTATTAAAATTTAGTGAAAATTATTTTTCGTCACTTGTTCTAACAATTATTTTAAGCTGTTACCCGACCTCTCGAGTACTTTTGGATATTTGTGTCCTAAGATATTGGGGAAAGACCCCAAGAAATCATAAGGAAACAGTACACAGTTAGACCTGCAGGGTTTGAAAATGTGTGTTATTTTTCCCTTTCATTTGGATTTGTTTTTCCTTGGGTATGAAGTCAAAGCCTGGAGGTAATATTTGAGAATGAGTTAATGGTGTCCTCAGAGAATGAAATTTGCTGACGGATGTGGCCTGGACCTGCGGTCTCTTTCCTTGTTGGTGGGGGCAGCTCCGGCGCTGTGGTGGTTTCAGGGCGTGTGTGCGTGCGTGTGCGTGTGTGTTTGATATTACTACTGATATCACTACTCTGTGGTACAGAGGGGCTGTCAGTGAACACGGACAGTGGTCCAGCCAGGCCTAGCATCTTAAAACAAGGCAATTTTCCAGTAAGGACTTAAAAGTTGTAGGTCTTAAAAAGGTTAAAATTAAACTGGTGATTCATTCATCTTAAGCTTACTCCTTAAGTGAGTATTTATTAATGAAGCAAAGCCCAGACCCCTAGGGTCAAGTGGGACCTTACTTACTTTGTTATTTGCAAAGATGTCATTTAACACACAGAATGCACATGTTCACCAAATGTTTCCTGAAAAGCTGATTTTTGTCATGTAAACATTGTTCTCCCTTTTGGGGCACATTTCATAATAGATCTAGATAAAGTGACACTGGCGTGTGTACAGGATGAGGGGAGCTTGGGGGTGGAAAACTGTGGTTCTTCATTTACTCGGAAATTACTGCCAAAGCTGGTGTTAGAGAAAAGTCCCGAGTTCCAGGGGCGTGGCGTGTCCCGGCCCCTAGAAGCCAGTCGTGGCCGAGCGCTGGTCAGGCTTTGAGAAGTGAGGGGGTGGACTCGGGCACGTTCACCTGTCCATCTTGTTCAGTGACGTGCAGCAGACATCGTAGTCTGTTGCCATCAAGTTGGTGCTCCTTAAAAGAATACACAACCAGTGTGAAACAGCCAGCCAGTGGGAGTCTGCTGTACAACTCAGGGAGCGCAAACCGGTGCTCTGTGACAGTGGAGGGGGTAGGATGGGGTGGGAGGTGGGAAGGAAGTTCCAGAGGGAGGGGACAGGTGTGTGTGCTGTTCTTAGTCGCTCAGTTGTGTCCGACTCTGCGACCCCATGGACTGGAGCCCGCCAGGCTCCTCTGTCCCTGGGGTTCTCCAGCCAAGAATACTGGAGTGGGTTGCCATGCCCTCTTCCAGGGCATCTTCCAACCCAGGGATCGAAACCAGGTCTCCTGCATTGCAGGTGGATTCTTTACCATCTGAGCCACCAGGGAAGCCCAGGAATTCCAGGATGGGTCACCTATCCCTTTGCCAGGGGATCTTTCTGACCCAGAGATCGAACTGGGGTCTCTTGCATTGCAGGCAGATTCTTTACCAGTTGAGCCACCAGGGAAGCCTGGATACGTGTGTGCCTCTGGCTGACTCATGTTAATGTATGGCAGAAACCAACACACCGCTGTAACGCAATTATCCTTCAACTAAAAATAAATAAATTAGAAAGAAAGTCACTTCAGAAACAGGAATAGTGGAGTAAGTCTTCTCATGAAAATCATTATTGTTGACTGCTTGACTATTGTTGTCCTGATTGCTTCTTGAAATCTCATTGTTCCATGTTGATACTGACAAAGTGGAAGCCTGTGACTTGAACATTTTTGTAATTGTGACACTTGGATATTGTATAAATCAAATTAACTTCCACATGGGTTTTCCTGTCACAATTAGGCAGAATGATGTATATGGCATTTCCTTATGCCTTCACCTTGACTCATTTCCTCGGTAAAGGCTTTTTGAGTGCAGTTCTGTGCAGGCCCTGGGGATGGGGTGGACACTTGAGGAGGGCTTGCCACATGAATGTTGCCCATTTCTGTTGGGTTTGACTTTGCACATGATTGGAAGACAAGTGGACCCTTTTGGGCAATAGGTGACATGGTCTGACTCCTGCTTCTGGAAGGCCCCTGCGGCTGTTGTGGAGGGTCCTGCGTGTCTGCCGCGAGTCCTAGAGTCAGGAGGACGCGCTGGCGGTTGTGGTAGGGGGTGAGGGAAGGAGGGCTGCTGTAGGGCTTTGGTTTGAGCAGCTAACTAAATGAGATGTGATGGTCGGATAACGTCACCAACTCAGTGCACGTGAACTGAGCAAACTCTGGGAGATAGTGAGGGGCAGGGAGGCCTGACACGCTGCAGTCCATGGGGTCACAAATAGTCAGACAGGACTGAGCGACTGAACAGCACAGCTGATTAGATAAGGTGTCAAACATGAGGACCGTGAGGAGGGAGTAAAAGCAGGAGTCGTGTCATTGCCAGGCCAGGGTTGAGCTGCACCTGAAATGTCCAGATGGAGAGGCATCAGACGAGCTGGAAGTGCAGGTGGAGATTCCAGAAACACAGATTCGGACGTCACTGGCACATGGATAACAAGTAAAGCAGAGGCCTGGATGCAGCGATCAAGTTCTTACTGGACATGCATCAAAGATGCTGATCATGGCAGTCTCGTCCACCCACTGGAGTGTGAGCCTGAGTCGCCGCTTTGCATCTCTGCTGGTCTAGCCCCGCGTCTGGAACCCCACGCGGTCAGTCATGTCACCTGCGAGCCCCTGCTGCGTGTCGGCACTGGGTCGACGGGGCATGTTGACCACAGCGTGCCCTGCTCACCGTCTGTGGACAGACAGGGCCATGTGAGTCCTCATGACGGGGAGGGGAGCCCAGAGGGGACCCCAGGACAGAGGGGCCGCTGAGGACAGGGCCCGGCTGCGCGGGGCAGAGACGCGGGAACGCCCGTTGGCAGGACAGTGCCTGGCCCGCAGTCTCCACGAGGGCACCTTCTGCCGATGACACCCTGATCGGGCGGTGAGCTAATCAGGTCCTTCCGGGCCCTTGACTGCCCCTCTCTGGGGGGTGATCCTTACCCTCCTGGCTGCTTCCTGCTCTCTGGAAACCTTGCCGACTCGCCTGCCACACCCGCCATGTGTGCGAGGAACTAGTAACAATCCCAGCGTGGAAAGAGACAGACCTCAGGGCCGCCTCGAGCAGGCCAGCAAAGTGCAGGGAAGTGACAGAGGGGCCCTGACCCCCGTGTCGAGGAGACGGAGCCTGGAGTCGGGGACACAGCATCTACGGCTGATCCAAACGGTCGCACTCAGGGAGACGGCCTGCGCACTGAGCATTTTTAGTGAATAGAGATTCGCTCTGCAGATTAGAACAGAAGGCGTGGTGTGGTCAGTGCCTGGAAACGCTTTGCACCATGCTGAGCAGTCCGAGCAGGCCTCCCTGCACCCTGGTCCCAGCTGGGGTTCATCCTGTCCCTGTCTCCCGTTTCTTTACCCCAGCGGGTACCTGGTGATCTGCGCCGCGGTCCGGGTCAGGAGGCTGTGTGTGCCTGAAGGCGCCGGGAAACCTCCAGAGAAAGGAAGATCTGAGCAGCAGGAGGGGAGGGGACAGTCAGCCTCGTCCTGTTGCGAGGTCGTTCCTGGTCACACAACTCTCGTCAGTGTGAGTCCATCACGCGGAAGAAGGGGGAGATCTAACGGTGGGGAGCGTGTCCAGCAGACCGGAGAGGAACGAGCATAGGACGAGCACGTCCCGCTAGGACATCCCTAGGCTGGGGGCTGGAGACTCGGCATCTGGAGTGGCGGAGGGGGACAGGCGCAGGGCCTGTGATGGGGGCGGTGGGGGAAGCTTCACCTGCTCTGGGTCCTCCTCGGTAGGGGGCCGGAGACCTGGAGTCTGGAGCGGGGGAGGGGGAATGGTGCAGGGCCTGTGATGGGGAGGTGCGGTGGGGGTGCGCCTGCCCTGGGTCCTCCTCGGTAGCAGCGCCCAGGTGGTCGCTGGAGCCCGGGGAGAGGAAGCTGCCCCTTGCCAGGACGCACCTGTCCTCGTGGGGACCCGGGGCACCCCTCCTGCGAGGGCTGCATGCAGGTCGGGGTGCCACTCAGTCCTCTACTTGCTGGGCCGCCCCTCGCCTGCCCACACCCCCTGACCTGGTGCCTCATCTTCCGAGCTTAGGCTTGCAGGACCGGGCCGAGGTCCGTTTCTGGGGAGGACGGGTATATGCTCAGGGCTGGGCATCCTGGCCGCGTGAGGGCCTGCAAGTGAGATCCACAGACACGTCTCTCTAGAAAGAAGCATTTTCAGCTGGATGGGACCTAGTTTTATGTTTTCGTGTGTCATTATTTTGAGAAAGAGCGTTGAACAGAGTGTTTTGTGCCTCGGACGCTTTCTGGAGGACCCAGGTATTATGTCTGTTTTTACAGAAAGGACAGGCCATGCAGTGCGGGGCGTCATTGGAGGGCTGGGGTTTGAACCCGGACCATGTGACTTCAAAGCCTCTGAGCTCTTCTGGCCCTGCGCCTGTTCTGAGAGCAATCACGGGCGAGCCCGTTCGTGGGAAAGCCTTTATCCCGCTGCTGTTCACCACTGACTTGTGCTCAGCCTCCCTGAGCACCGTGAGGCCATTTCACAGGACAAATCAGACTGACGTGTCGGAACGATCAGGAGCCCCACATTGCAGCCTCCCCAGCGTTTTCCACGCGCGTTCAAGCCCCTTTTCAGCAGCATTAACAGCATACTGTAGTTATGGCTGCAGTTTTTCCCCCTAAGCAACTCTTTCTCTTCTGAAACCCTGTGGCAGCCCATGGTTGTTTAGATTGAGTGCAGGAATGTTTTTAAACATTAATTTGGTTTGACATGACTTGGTGCACAAATTAATTATTCAAGCACATATTGTTCCACGTACATGAAAAGAATGGAACTGTAGTGAATCGGGCTCTGACGACCACATGTGCATCGCAACGTTACCAGCAACAGACTATTAAGAGAACAAAAGCTGACAACATGTCCTAGCTCTGGATTTGGCCAGTCCCACAAAATTAGCATAAATATGTGAAGCGATCGGAACAGTTTGGGGCTTCCTAGGATAGGGCCCTATTCTTATCTAGTTCTGAAAGAATGTGGGATAAACGATTCATTTAGCCGAGGATAAAAATATGTCTGCTATGCAGTTATAATCGTGTGTCATTAATCAGAAAATACTGCAGAAACTCTGACAAATTAAAAACACAAGGATGTGTCTGCAAGGGCTTTTCAGCCGTTACAAAGCTGCTTCACCTCTCAGGCAGGCTCTTTTATGGCAACTCCTTGCTCAGTGTACAGACATCTTCAAAGGCTCTGACATCTGTCGGCCTTTGAACTACCATTAAAAAATATTATCCCATTTCCATTCTTTTATGCCCATTTTTTTAATTATAGCCCTTCTTTCAAGTTGGGAACATGGTTGGTTTAAATGAGGCTGTCCTTTCGTTTTCAGCCACCCAGCTGCGGTTTGAATAAATTGATGTAGAATCAAAGGCGGGACTTTAAAGGAAAAAGGTTTGATGGACTTGGACTCCGAACCAGATGAGGTTTTATGATGAAAAGGGTTTAATCCCAGCACAGGCATTGCGTCTATCAGTTGAGCAGAACAAAGCAATTCATATATATAGGTTCACGCGAAATGATCTATTTTTTTTTTAACGGCACAGATCTCTTCAGGACTTGCAAATGTGGCATTAGCTAATATTCAGAGAGCTGATTTCCTTTCATCCACAGAAGCTTGTGATTACGGTACAGCTCTCGAATTGGAAACGAGAGCCGCGACACAGATTTGAGACTGCACCGTCTGATTTGTATTCAGGGTAGATGTCACTGCGGGACAGGCTCGTGGGGGCCCAGCCAGTTCAGCACATGGAAAAACAGCTTCATCATCTGGGTCCTCAGTCACGAACATCACCAGTTAATTAAGACGGCAGCCTCGTGACTGTCAGCGAGATGTTCGGCTGATTGGTGTCGCTTCAGATTTGACGAGAAGGGTTGGAGCCGCAGCCTGTCTTCTGCTCCGCACTCTTCTCGCAGGTCAGTGTGCACAAGTGCACCGCAGCGGAAGGAAGTATCGAGTCGTTCAACTCGATCCACTTTATGAGAGGAAGAAAGCAATGTCGTGTGAAACCGTGACTTAATTCGCATTCGAATATTTCCCCTCATCCGATTATTGACCTAAAAAAATCCTTTCTGAAGGCAGATTTCAACATTGCCTTTGCTCGGTAAGCTCCTAAACGATAAATGTTATCTTGAGCCAAGTCATTGAGTAACCAGCTAAGAAGTTTAGGATAATTGCAAACCTAGAACATAGATCTAAGTCCACTTCAAAGTAAGAAGTGACTAAAAATTTTTTTTCTAGTAGTAATTCAGGGTAAATTTTGCTTTTAATCCATTAGAAAGGCTTCTTAAAATGATGTGCACCTGTTCCACAGGGTTGCTCAGTCGCTCCGTCATGACTGACCCTTTGCGACGCCACGGACCGCAGCACACCGGGCCTCCCTGTCCTTCACCACCTCCCGGAGTTTGCTCAGACTCATGTCCATGGAGTCAGTGATGCCATCCAACCATCTTATTCTCTGTCCCCCATTTCTCCTCCTGCCTTCAATCTTTCCCAGCATCAGGGTCTTTTCCAGTGAGTCAACTCTTTACATCAGGTGACCAAAGTACTGGAGCTTCAGCTTCAGTATCAGTCCTTCCGGTGAATAGTCAGGGTTTATTTCCTTTAGGATTGACTGGTTTACATTAGAAATGTGCTATTTTTCAAAGTAAAAAAAAATGGTTCTTCCATTTACTTAGAAGATTGGTGCCATTTACTTGCACAGATTTGATCATCCTGCACCGATTATTTTTCATTGTCTTCAAATATAATTTCTATTTTAAATTACAAGTTAATATCCAAACCATAGTTTGAAGAAATTCTGAATTGTGTAGTTTTACTTTAGCAGCAGATGCTGGCCAGTGGAACGGTACTGTGATTCCTCTTTTCCTGCAGTCCGTGGCGTCTGCCTCATAGTCCAGAATGCTTCATGTTCCCGTTCTGCCTCCCATTTCCTCTGAAGGAAACCTGGAACGGTGCGCTTTGATACTGGATTTGCCGGGAAGGACACTTTGCCCCACCCTAGCGTGTTTCTGCAGATTCATAAGTTTACCAGGTTACTTGGAATAAGTGGGATTTCTCAGTATAATCGCCATCATTTTTCACTCTGGAACCCTATTCTAGCTTCCCACCTTTTCCTCATGTGATGGCCAGCCAGTCTTCCAGTGCTTGTAACCATGTATTAATAGTTTTCATCTCTATATCCGTTCCTTTCGCTCCGACCTCCTGAATCATGTCTGTGTCTCCTCAGTGAGTCCTAGTTTTACCTGGATTCTCCCACTTTTCCATCTAAGTTTCTAATTTCTCCACCAGCTCCTCTAACTTACACTATCGTAGTCTTCCACCCCCTCTTTCCTCTAATTCTTCTGTTAAGCAACCATCTACATTTCAGTGGACTTAAATCGTAGCTATCCGCTAATGACCTCAGAGTTCCCTTCTCTTGTCTTAGAGCTGGATTCAGATATCCAGCTGCCTTTTGCCACCTTCTTTTAGCTCAGGAGTGCTTCTAATGTCACATGTCCAGAACTGATACTTCACCCCCATCTTAGCATTTATTATATACATGGAATGCACAAGTCATGAATGGGTGTCATCCTTGAATGGTTTACCCTTCTCTTAACCCATCAGTAAATACTGTAGATTCAGCTCCCCAAACAGATCTCTAATCCATTCATTCCCTTTACTTCCTTCTACTGCCTGAGTCCAGGCCACCCCTCTTCTTTCACCCAGGCCTCCAGTTATCTCCTAACTGACACTCTTGCTTTCCTTCTGACACTCAACAACCATAATGGTTGTCTTCAAAATATATATTGGATTAGAAAACCTCCCTGCTTAAAATCCTTCAGTGGCTTGGCCCATGATGCCCCACATGACCTGGCCCTACTATTCCCAGGACTTCCTCCCCTTGCCACCTGAACTTGAGCTATCAGCTTCTTTTTAATTGCTGAAAGATACCAGACTTTTTCTAGCCTTCAGACTTTGACTGTTTATTGGAACTGGAAGGCTTTTGCTCTGGCCCTTTGTATGATTAGCTACTTCTCAATCTTTAGGTCTCAGCCCAGTTGCTGCTGCTAAGTCACTTCAGTCATGTCCGACTCTGTGCAACCCCATAGATGGCAGCCCACCAGCCTCCTCCATCCCTGGGATTCTCCAAGCAAGAACACTGGAGTGGGTTGCCATTTCCTTCCCCAATGCAGGCAGTGAAAAGTAAAAGTGAAGTCGCTCAGTCATGTCTGACTCTTAGCAACCCCATGGACTGCAGCCTACCAGGCTCCTCCGTCCATGGGATTTTCCAGGCAAGAGTACTGGAGTGGGGTGCCATAGCCCAGTTGATAACTCCACAAGTAGGATTTTCCTAGTGTCTCTATCTAAAAAGGGCGTCATCAAGAAACAAGAAAAATTTCAAATAAACAACCTCACCTATCACTAAAAGAATTAGAAAAAGAAGAAGCAAAGCCCAAAGTCAGCAGAAGGAAGGAAATAATAAAAATCAGAGAGAAAATAAATAAGGTAGAGATTTAAAAAAAATAGTAGAAAAGATCAATAAAACCAAGAGCTAATTTTTCGAGAGCACAAACAAAATCAACAGACCTCTAGCCAGGGTCATCAAGAAGAAAGCAGAGGACTCCAAATAAAAAAAACAAAAAATTATAAAAGGGGAATAACAATCAATACCACAGAAATAAAGAAAAAATAAAACCTGCCAAAATTGAGTCAAGAAGTAGATAATTTAAACAGACAAATTACTAGAAGTGAACTAGAATCTGCAATTTTAAAAACTCTGTACAAGCAAAAGTCCAGGCTGGATGCCTTCACTGGAAAATTCTACCAAACACACAAAGAAGAACTTACACCTTTCCTTCTCAAACTCTCCCGGAAGACTGAAGAGGCAAGACCACTCCAAGAGCCCTCTATGAAGCCACTGCCACCCTGAGAGCGAAACAAGGCAAAGATACCACCGAAGAAGGAAAATCACAGGTCCGTGTCTTTGATGAATATGTATGCAGAAATCCTCAAGAAAATATTAGCAAATCAAGTCTAGCAATACAAAAAAAGGATCATATACCATGATCAAGTCAGATTCATTCCAGCGTTTCAAGGCTAATTTGGCATACCTAAATCAATCAATGCAATGAACCATATCAATGAAAGAAAAGTAAAAAACCACATGACAGTCTCAAGAGATGCAGAAAAAACATTTGATAAAATTCAACATCCATTTATGATTTAAAAAAAATTCTTTTTCTGCTCTGATTGCTGTGGCCAAAACTTCCAAAACTATGTTGAATAGTAGTGGTGAGAGTGGGCACCCTTGTCTTGTTCCTGACTTTAGGGGAAATGCTTTTAATTTTTCACCATTGAGGATAATGTTTGCTGTGGGTTTGTCATGTATAGCTTTTATTATGTTGAGATATGTTCCTTCTATTCCTGCTTGATGGAGAGTTTTCATCATAAATGGATGTTGAATTTTGTCAAAGGCTTTCTCTGCATCTATTGAGATAATCATATGGCTTTTATTTTTCAATTTGTTAATGTGGTGTATTACATTGATTGATTTGCGGATATTGAAGAATCCTTGCATCCCTGGGATAAAGCCTACGTTGGTGTATGATCTTTTTAATGTGTTGTTGGATTCTGATTGCTAGAATTTTGTTAAGGATTTTTGCATCTATGCAAATGTTAAGCATTTACGCATCTATGCATCGTGACATTGGCCTGTAATTTTCTTTTTTTGTGGCATCTTTGTCAGGTTTTGGTATTAGGGTGATGGTGGCCTCCTAGAATGAGTTTGGAAGTTTACCTTCCTCTGTAATTTTCTGGAAGAGTTTGAGTAGGACAGGTGTTAGCTCTTCTCTAAATTTTTGGTAGAATTTAGCTGTGAAGCCATCTGGACCTGGGCTTTTGTTTGCTGGAAGATTTCTGATTGCAGTTTCAATTTCTGTGCTTGTGATGGGTCTGTTAAGATTATCTATTTCTTCCTGGTTCAGTTTTGGAAAGTTGTATTTTTCTAAGAATTTGTCCATTTCCTCCACGTTGTCCATTTTAATGGCATATGCTTGCTGATAGTAGTCTTTTATGATCCTTTGTATTTCTGTGTTGTCTGTTGTGATCTCTCCATTTTCCTTTCTAACTTTATTGATTTGATTTTTCTCCCTTTGTTTCTTGATGAGTCTGGCTAATGGTTGGTCAATTTTATTTATCCTTTCAAAGAGCCAGCTTTTGGCTTTGTTGATTTTTGTTATGGTCTCTTGTTTCTTTTGCATTTATTTCTCCCCTAATTTTTAAGATTTCTTTCCTTCTACTCACGCTGGGGTTCTTCACTTCTTCCTTTTCTAGTGTAGCTGTCAGTCAGTCAGCTCAGTCGCTCAGTCGTGTCCAACTCCTTGCAACCCCATGAATCGCAGCACGCCAGGCCTCCCTGTCCATCACCAACTCCCAGAGTTCACTCAGACTCACGTCCATCGAGTCAGTGATGCCATCCAGCCATCTCATCCCCTGTCGTCCCCTTCTCCTCCTGCCCCCAATCCCTCCCAGCATCAGAGTCTTTTCCAATGAGTCGGCTCTTTGCATCAGGTGGCCAAAGTACTGGAGTTTCAGCCTCAACATCAGTCCTTCCAATGAACAAACAGGACTGATCTCCTTTAGGATGGACTGGTTGCATCTCCTTGCAGTCCAAGGGACTCTCAAGAGTCTTCTCCAACACCACAGTTCAAAAGCATCAATTCTTTGGTGCTCAGCTTTCTTCACAGTCTAACTCTCACATCCATACATGACCTCTGGAAAAACCATAGCCTTGACTAGACAAACCTTTGTTGGCAAAGTAATGTCTCTGCTTTTCAATATGCTATCTAGGTTGGTCATAACTTTCCTTCCAAGGAGTAAGCATCTTTTAATTTCATGGCTGCAGTCACCATCTGCAGTGATTTTGGAGCCCAAAAAAATAAAGTCTGACACTGTTTCCACTGTTTCCCCATCTATTTCCCATGAAGGGATGGGATGGGACCAGATGCCATGATCTTCATTTTCTGAATGTTGAGCTCTAAGCCAACTTTTTCACTCTCCTCTTTCACCTTCATCAAGAGGCTTTTTAGTTCCTCTTCACTTTCTGCGATAAGGGTGGTGTCATCTGCATATCTGAGGTTATTGATATTTCTCCCAGCAATCTTAATTCCAGCTTGTGCTTCTTCCAGCCCAGCATTTCTCATGATGTACTCTGCATATAAGTTAAATAAGCACGGTGACAATATACAGCCTTGACCTACTCCTTTTCCTATTTGGAACTAGTCTGGTGTACCATGTCCAGTTCTAACTGTTGCTTCCTGACCTGCATACAAATTTCTCAAGAGGCAGGTCAGGTGGTCTGGTATTCCCATCTCTTTTAGAATTTTCCACAGTTTACTGTGATCCACACAGTCAAAGGCTTTGGCATAGTCAATAAAGCAGAAATAGATGTTTTTCTGGAACTCTCTTGCTTTTTTGATGATCCATCGGACGTTGGCAATTTGATCTCTGGTTCCTCTGCCTTTTCTAAAACCAGCTTGAACAACTGGAAGTTCACAGTTCACGTATTACTGAAGCCTGGCTTGGAGAATTTTGAGCATTACTTTACTAGCGTGTGAGATGAGTGCAATTGTGTGGTAGTTTGAGCATTCTTTGGCATTGCTTTTCTTTAGGATTGGAATGAAAACTGACCTTTTCCAGTCCTGTGGCCACTGCTGAGTTTTCCAAATTTGCTGGCAAATAGAGTGCAGCACTTTCACAGCATCATCTTTCAGGATTTGAAATAGCTCAACTGGAATTCCATCACCTCCACTAGCTTTGTTCGTAGTGATGCTTTCTAAGGCCCACTTGACTTCACATTCCAGGATGTCTGGCTCTAGGTGAGTGATCACACCATCATGATTATCTTGGTCGTAAAGATCTTTTTTGTACAGTTCTTCTATGTATTCTTGCCACTTCTTCTTAGTATCTTCTGCTTCTGTTAGGTCCATACCATTTCTGTCCTTTATCGAGCCCATCTTTGCATGAAATGTTCCCTTGGTATCTCTAACTTTCTTGAAGAGATCTCTAGTCTTTCCCATTCTGTTGTTTTCCTCTATTTCTTTGCATTGATCACTGAGGAAGGCCTTCTTATCTCTCCTTGCTATTCTTTGGAACTCTGCATTCAGATGCTTATATCTTTCCTTTTCTCCTTTGGTTTTTGCTTCTCTTCTTTTCACAGCTATTTGTAAGGCCTCCCCAGAGAGCCATTTTGCTTTTTTGCATTTCTTTTCCATGAGGATGGTCTTGATCCCTGTCTCCTGTACAATGTCACAAACCTCCATCCATAGTTCATCAGGCACTCTATCTATCAGATCTAGGCCCGTAAATCTATTTCTTACTTCCACTGTATAATCATAAGGGATTTGATTTAGGTCATACCTGAATGGTCTAGTGATTTTCTCTACTTTCTTCAATTTACGTCTGAATTTGGCAATAAGGAGTTCATGATCTGAGCCACAGTTAGCTCCCGGTCTTGTTTTTGTTGACTGTATACAGCTTCTCCATCTTTGGCTGCAAAGAATATAATCAATCTGACTTCAGTGTTGACCATCTGGTGATGTCCATGTGTAGAGTCTTCTCTTGTGTTGTTGGAAGAGGATGTTTGTTATGACCAGTGCATTTTCTTGGCAAAACTCTATTAGTCTTTGCCCTGCTTCATTCCGTATTCCAAGGCCAAATTTGCCTGTTACTCCAGGTGTTTCTTGACTTCCTACTTTTGCATTCCAGTCCCCTATAATGAAAAGGAAATCTTTTTTGGGTGTAAGTTCTAAAAGGTCTTGTAGGTCTTCATAGAACTGTTCAACTTCAGCTTCTTCAGTGTTACTGGTTGGGGCATAGACTTGGATTACTATGATATTGAATGGTTTGCCTTGGAAATGAACAGAGATCATTCTGTCGTTTTTGAGATTGCATCCAAGTACTGCATTTTGGACTCTTTTGTTGACCATGATGGCTACTCCATTTCTTCCGAGGGATTCCTGCCCGCAGTAGTAGATATAATGGTCATCTGAGTTATATTCACCCATTCCAGTCCATTTTAGTTCACTGATTTCTAGAATGTCGACGTTCACTCTTGCCATCTCTTATTTGACCACTTCCAATTTGCCTTGATTCATGGACCTAACATTCCAGGTTCCTATGCAATATTGCTCTTTACAGCATCGCACCTTGCTTCTATCACCAGTCACCTCCACAACTGGGTATTGTTTTTGCTTTGACTCCATCCCTTCATTCTTTCTGGAGTTATTTCTCCACTGATCTCCAGGAGCATATTGGGCACCTACTGACCTGGGGAGTTCCTCTTTCAGTGTCCTATCATTTTGCCTTTTCATACTGTTCATGGGGTTCTCAAGGCAAGAATACTGAAGTGGTTTGCCATGCCCTTCTCCAGTGGACCACATTCTGTCAGATCTCTCCACCATGACCCGCCCATCTTGGGTTGCCCCACGGGCATGGCTTAGTTTCATTGAGTTAGACAAGGCTGTGGTCCTAGTGTGATTAGATTGACTAGTTTTCTGTGAGTATGGTTTCAGTGTATCTGCCCTCTGATGCCCTCTTGTAACACCTACCATCTTACTTGGGTTTCTCTTACCCTGGACGTGGGGTATCTCTTCACGGCTGCTCCAGCAAAGTACAGCTGCTGCTCCTTACCTTGGACGAGGGGTAGCTCCTCACCGCCGCCCCTTCTGACCTGAACGTGGAATAGCTCCTCTAGGCCCTCCTGTACTCGCGCAGCCACCGCTCCTTGGAGGTGGGGTTGCTCCTTTCAGCCACGGCCCCTAACCTTGGACACAGGGTAGCTCCTCTCGGCTACCGCCCCTGACCTCAGACGTGGGGTGGCTCCTCCTGGCTGCTGCCCCTGACCTCGGATGTGAGGTAGCTCCTCTCAGCCGTTCCTGCACCATCACAGCCTGGCACTCTCGGCTGCAGCCCCTGACCTCGGACGTGGGGTAACTCCTCTTGGCCGCCTCCTCTCGGGCATGGGGTCCTCCGGGCTTCTGCCCCTGACCTCAGACGTGGGGTAACTGCCCGCGCTAAATGCACCAGTCGCAGCCGCCCACGCTAAATGCGCCGGTCGCAGCCACCCACGCTAAATGCGCCGGTCGCAGCCGAGAGTTAGATTATTTATTTGACTTTTTTCTTGTTTCTTGAGGTATGCCTGTATTGCCATGAACTTTCCCTTTAGGACTGCTTTTACAGTGTCCCACAGGTTTGGGGTTGTTGTGTTTTCATTTTCATTCGTTTCTATGCATATTTTGATTTTTTTTTATTTCTTCTGTGATTTGTTGGTTATTCAGCAGCATGTTGTTCATCCTCCATATGTTGGAATTTTTAATAGTTTTTCTCCTGTAATTGAGATCTAATCTTACTGCACTGGGGTCAGAAAAGATGCTTGGAATGATTTCAATTTTTTTGAATTTACCAAGGCTAGATTTATGGCCCAGGATGTGATCTATCCTGGAGAAGGTTCCATGTGCGCTTGAGTAAAAGGTGAAATTCATTGTTTTGGGGTGAAATGTCCTATAGATATCAATTAGGTCTAACAGGTCTATTGTATTGTTTAAAGTTTGTTTTTCCTTGTTAATTTTCTGTTTAGTTGATCTATCCATAGGTGTAAGTGGGGTATTAAAGTCTCTCACTATTATTGTGTTATTGTTAATTTCCCCTTTCATACTTGTTAGCATTTGTCTTACATATTGCAGTGCTCCTATGTTGGGTGCATATATATTGATAATTGTTATATCTTCTTCTTGGATTGATCTTTTGATCATTATGTAATGTCCTTCTTTATCAGATATATAGAACAGTCTTTTGAACTCTGTGGGAGAGGGAGAGGGTGGGATGATTTTGGAGAATGGCATTGAAACATGTATAATATATAAGAAACGAATCGCCAGTCCAGGTTCAATGTAGGATACAGGATGCTTGGGGCTGGTGCACTGGGATGACCCAGAGGGATGGTATGGGGAGGGAGGAGGGAGGGGTGTTCAGGATGGGGAACACGTGTACACCCGTGGTGGATTCATGTTGATGTATGGCAAAACCAATACAATATTGTAAAGTAAAAAAAAAAATAATAATAATAATAAATAAATAAATACAAATTTATATTAAAAAAAAAAACTCTTACCAAAGGGTTATAGAGGGAACATATCTCAACCTAATAAAAGCCATTTATGACAGACTCACAGCCAATATGATATCAACAGTGAAAGTGGAAAGCCTTCCTGCTAAATTCTGGAATAAGACAAAGATGCCCACTCTCACCACCTCTATTCAACTTGCCATTGAAACTTATAACTACAGCAATCAGACAAGAAAAAAAAAAGTTATCCAAATTGGAAAGGAAAAGGTAAAATTGTCATTATTTGCAGATGACATGATACTGTATATAAAAAACCCTAAGGACTCCACACAAAAACTGCTAGAATTAATAATTGGACTCAGCAAGGTAGCAGGGTATAAGATTAATATACAGAAAAGTAAAAGTCACTCAGTCAGGTCCGACTCTTTGTGACCCCCATGGACTATACAGTCCATGGAGTTCTTCAGGCCAGAATACTGGAGTGGGTAGCCATTCCCTTCTCCAGGGGATCTTCCCAACCCAGAGATTGAACCCAGGTCTCCCTCATTACAGGCAGATTCTTTACCAGATGAGCCACTAGAGAAGCCCAAGAATACTGGAGTGGGTAGCCCATCCCTTCTTCAGTGGATCTTCCCAACCCAGGAATCGAATTGGGGTCTCCTGTATTACAGGCGAAATCTTTACCAGTTGAGCCACCAAGGAATCCCCAATATACAGAAGTCTGTTGCATTTCTTTACACTAAAAAAGAAATATCAGAAAGAGAAAATAAAACAATCCTGTTTAAAATTGCATTAAAAAAAAAACTATGAATAAACCTAACCAAAGAAGTGAAAAACTTATCTGCTGAGAACTATAAAACATTGATAAAGAAAATTGAAGATGACTCAAAGAATGAAAAGATATTCCATGCTCTTGGATTAGAACAATTAATGTTGTAAAAATGGCCATACTATTTAAAGCAATCTACAGATAATGTGACCTCTATCAAAGTACCGACGATATTTTTCACAGAATTAGAATAAATAATTCTAAAATTTATGTGGAACTACAAAAGACCCAAAATTGCCAAAGCAATCCTAGGAAAAAAGAACAAAGCTGGAGGCACAATCCTCTCAGATGTCAGACAATACTACAAAGCTACAGTAATCAAAACATCATGTTATTGGCACAAAACAAACATATGGGTCAATGGAGCAGAATACGGAGTCCAGAAAAATTAGCACACCTATTGTCAATTAATTTACAATGAAGGGCAAGAATATACAATGGAGAACAGTCTCTCCAATAAGCGGTTATTGGGGAAGCTGGACAGCTTCATGTAGATCACTGAAGTTAGAATACTCCTTACACCATGTAGAAAAATGAACTTGAAATGTTAAACCTAAATACAAGACATGAGACCATAAAACTAGAAAAGAACACAGGCAAAAAATTCTCAGACATAAATTGTAGCAGTGTTTCCTTAAGTCAGTCTCCCAAGGTAAAAGAAAGAAAAGCAAAAAGAAACAAATGGAACCTAATTAAACTTATATAAACTGTAGCACAGCAAAGGAAACCAGAAACAAAAACACAACCTACAGAAATGGGAGAAAATATTTGCAAATGATGCTACTGATAAGGGCTTACTTTGCAAAATATGCAAACAGCTCATACAACTCAATAACAAAATGAAGCAACCCAACAACAACAAAAACAAAATGGGCAGAAGACCTAAATAGGCATTTCTCCGAAGAAAAAAGATGGCCAACAGGCACATGAAAAGGTGCTCAGCATCACTAATCATCAAGGAAATGCAAATCAAAACCACAATGAGATATTGCCTCACACTGGTCAGAATGACCATCATCAAAAAAAATCTACAAATAATAAGTGCTGGATGGATGCGGAGGAAAAGGAGCCGTCCTCCTCTGTTGGTGGGGACGTAAATTGGTGCAGCGACTACGCAGAGCAGTGCGGAGGTTCCGCAGAAACTGCAAGTAGAGCTACCACGCGGGTTAGCAGTTTCACGTCTGGGCATGTATCTGGAAACCACGGAAACGATAATTCAAAAAGATACACACGCTCCAGTGTTCATAGCAGCATTATTGACAATAGCCAAGACGTGCTTATGAACAGACGAATAGTTAAAGGAGGTGTGGTGCATGCATGCATATATTCAGCGGAATACTTGGCTGTAACAAGATTGAAATACTGCCATTTGCAGCAGCATGAATGGACCTAGAGATGATCACACCAAGTGACGCGAGTTACACTAAGACGAATATTATGATATCACTTATATGTGAAGTAAAATAACACGAATGAATCCATATTCAAAACAGGAGCAGGCTCACAAACATAGAAAACAACCTTATGATTAGCAAGGGGGAGGAGGGATAAATCAGGAGTGTGGGATTAACAGATAGAAATACTAGTTTTTATGTACCAACTACTATTTGTATCCGTTGATTTACATTAATTTACTGTATAACAGGGAACAATATTCAATGCCTCTCAATAACCTATATTGGAAAATAATTTGAAAAAATATATATGGCTATAACTGAACTAATTTGCTATATACCTAAAACTAATGCAAAATTATACATCAAATATGCATCTGGTAATAAAAATAAATATATAAATAAGGCTTTTTCTTTCAGAGCATCTTGTTTGTGAACTTCAAAGCACTATTCTCAGTTTATATTGCATATTTATTAAATTTTGTCTATTCACCCAATGGACCAAAAAAGAGGCCCATATCTACTTTCCTCACTTCTGTATTTGTTGTTATTCAGTTGCTAAGTCATGTCCAACTCTTTGTGACCCCATGAACTGCAGCTTGCCAGGCTTCCCTGTCCTTCAGTATCTCCCAGAGCTTGCTCAAACTCATGTCCATTGAGTCAGTGATGCCATCCAACCTGAAGTGGTTGGATAACATTCCTCTGTCACTTTCTTCTTTGCCAGCACCAGGGTCTTTCCCAATGAGACAGTTCCTCGCATCAAGTGGCCAAAGTATTGGAGCTTCAGCATCAGTCCTTCCAATGAATATTCAGTGTTGATTTCCTTTAGAATTGACTGGTTTGATCTCTTGGCTGTCCAGGGGACTCCCAAGAGTCTTCTCCAGCACCACAGTATGAAAGCATCTATTCTTCTGTATACCCTCTACTGAAAAGATTCTTGGACAGACCATGGCCTTGACATACATTTGCGAACATGTATGTTCAGTTTCAGTTCAGTTGCACAGTCGTGTCTGACTCTTTGTGACCCCATGAACTGCAGCACACCAGGCTTCCCTGTTCATCACCAACTCCCGGAGCTTGCTCAAACTCATGTCCATTGAGTCGGTGATGCCATCCAGCCATCTCATCCTCTGTCATCCCTTCTCCTCTTGCCTTCAGTCTTTCTCAGCATCAGGGTCTTTTCCAGTGAATCAGTTCTTCGCATCAGGTGGTCAAAGTATCAGAGTTTCAGCTTCAGCATCAGTCCTTCCAATGAATATTCAGGACTGGTTTCCTTTAGGATGGACTGATTTGATCTCCTTGCAGTCCAAGGGACTCTCAAGTGAAAATGAAAGTGAAAGTCATTCAGTCATGTCCAACTCTTTTCGACCTCATGGACTATACAGTCCATGGGATTCTCCAGGCCAGAACACTGGAGAAGGTAGCCTTTCCCTTCTCCAGGGGATCTTCCCAACCCAGGTCTCCCAAATTGCAGGCAGATTCTTCACCAGCTGAGCCACAAGGGAAGCTTTCACTTTCAGTTTTCTCACATCCACACATGACTACTGGAAAAACTATAGCTTTGACTAGACGGACCTTTGTTGACAAAGTAATGTCTCTGCTTTTTAATGTGCTGTCTAGGTTGGTCATAGCTTTTCTTCCAAGGAGCAAGCATCTTTTAATTTCATGACTGCAGCCACCGTCCATAGTGATTTTGGAGCCCAAGAAAATAAAGTCTGTCACTGTTCCCATTTTTCACGTTAGCGTGTGTTAACAGAGGTCACTTCACTGATCAATAGAGTTCTCACAGAGTTTCTAACATAAAATGACAAAAGTAGGTGTCCAGGATCGGCCCATAGTCACCGTATTGTCACTGTGGTTTCAAGTCTGTCTTCAGAGGAGGGACTGTACCTTAGGTCTTTGCATCCGAACATCCTACTGGGTGGCCTGGCTCCAGGGCTGATGTTTAGTCAGTGAACGAATGAACACAAGTCAATAAGTGCAACTATTTTGCAGAGATTGGTCCAGGTCTGGGCTTTTCTTGTCCTCATATAACCTTCAGATTTCCAAAACATGCAGGTATTATTTATTAAATCTCCAGATAGTGCTGACTTCAGAAAATCGGTTGCCACTTGGGTAATAATGATAAAAATTATAGAATGTCTATCCAACATGCCTTTGACCACTTGATACAAAGAACTGACTCATTTGAAAAGACCCGAATGCTGGGAAAGATTGAAGGTGGGAGAAGAAGGGGACGACAGAGGATGAGATGGTCAGATGGCATCACCGACTCAGTGGACATGAGTTTGAGTAAACTCCAGGAGTTGGTGATGGATGAGGAGGCATGGTGTGCTGCAGGCAATGGGGTGGCAAAGAGTCAGACATGACTGAATGACTGAACTGAACTGATCCAGCATGTACTGAGGGTGACCTTATTTTTAGGCATATTGCAAGCTGTTAAAGATGCAAAAAATAAACAACACACATGGTCCTCAGGAGGAAAAGACAGTGAGCATAAGTATAAGCACAGTGTCAGAGACAAAATGGGACTGTGTGAGCCGTGAAGGAGGAGATGTTAGTCGCCCTGGTTGGGGGGTGGACAGTGGTCAGGTGGTGGCCCATCTCCCAGGCGGAGCCCTTGGTCACTGCTCATGTCATGTTTTCTCCCAACTGCAGATAGTAATAATTTTCATCCTTTATTATTTCTTTAATGTTTTAAAGTAAATACAAAATTTTCTTATCTCTGTATGGTTTCTCCCTGCAGAGGCTGCCATGTCCATAAAGGAGCATTAACATATTTAGTTGTTTGCCGGAAGCCACCACAACCAGCCAAGGAGTGAATTATGCTGCTGATTCCCTGGCATTGTAACAATGTTCCTACGTATTTTAATGTTACCTTCCATAATTTATATTATCATCTTCCAAAGTTGGGGGGGTGTCAGTATGAAGAATGTCTTTAATTTTCTGTCTTCTGGTAGCGATCACTGAGGTGATATGGTTGTATCTAGAGGCAGCTTGGGTGTTTCTCTGGTCCATAAACAGGCTTCAGTGAGGAGAACCGAATTTCTATTGCTGTGTGTAGCCACTCCGAGGACAAGTGCGGGGTCAGGGCTGCTGTGGGACCCCCGACAGCACGGGTTCTTTCTTCGACGTCCAGTGGGGCTGGTGTTATAATTAAGGGCAGAGGAGCACAGTCTGAGGTCATCTTCAGGAACTTCCCTGGCTCTTTTCCAGGCAACATATTAACTTGTAAGGGGGTAAAATAACGAGACGGTTGTTTGAAGCTACGTCTGATGACCAAGGGGAGAACATACACACACACGCACGTACGCGCATATACAGAGCCTTTCTTCTGCTCTGCCTCTGAAGTTCACGAGTGAAGCTGGCCGCATCCGTTCTCATAAAAACGACACAAAGGGGCACCACGTCAGTTGTCACGAAGCCGCATCACTTTGTGCTGCAGATGGCCTCTGACCCCCGTTGCTACTTTCTGTTTTCACCACAATCGGAGACTTTGTCACCTGAGATGAAGAGCGTGGAACTAACACGTTTTGTTCCTTTGTAAGGCCGAGACTCTGAGGTTGAACTGTCAGGAGGTGTCATTGCTGGAATAGAAGGGTTGAGACAAACGTCCCCAAGCTCGTCCTGGTCAGGGGATGTGGCAGCCTTGCGCCCAGGGTGAGGCCTGCACCCCGGGCCTCCCCGGGCAGAGCCATGAGGCTTGAGCCAGCCATGCATCGAAGTGTTCTGAACATCGTCCTGACTCTCAGCTTCTTCTCAGGCTCTTCATTTTGTCTTTTCAGTCAGAGTCTTTGGGAATTCCAATTTCCTTCCCGTTATGCTCAAGAATCATGTCTTCAAGCTCTAAAACATCATTTTGTACTTTTCCTTTTTATTTTAAGAGCCTCTTGTTTTCACTTTAAAGATGTAATAAAATTTCCTCTATGTTTATGAATTTTTTTAGCACTGTTCCCCAAATTATCTCTTTCCTTCAGGGTTGTTTTCTTGTTTTTCATTTCTCTTTTGTATTTATTTCTCTTGGCTTTGCTTTTGCACTTGATGGTTCTTGCTTTGTCTTCATATTTACTACAGATGAATATTGTATTAGTTGCCTGTTGTAACAAATTACTCACTACAAACTTTGTGGCTTACAACAGACATGTATCATCTTACAGTTCTCAGGGTGATGGACCCAGAATCAGTCAGTCACCAGACTCAGATTAAGCTATGGGTGGGGCGTTTCCTCCTGGAGGCGGGGCAGAGCCTGCGCCCCCGCCTTTTCCGGGCGCTAGCCCCCGCCCCTGCCCGCCGGGGCCCCGCCCACTCAGCCTTAGTCCCGCCCCGGTGCCGGCCCTGCCTTCCTCCCTCTCCTCCCAGGGACTGTGACGGCCTCGGGCTGGCACACGTGCTCCGGGGGACGGCCCACCTCAGGCCCTTCATCACAGCCCAGCCACAGTTGTCCCTGTTCCACCAGCGGCGCTGCGGTCTCAGGTCCCGAGGGTGAGGACGTAGGCAGACTTCTGTGGGTGGAGGGGCCATTGTCCAGCCTGCCGCAGACAGGGCGGCGGGCAGGCGGGCCTGCCGTGTAAACAAGAGTTTTCCCTGCCCCACCTGAGTGCATCTCCCTGAGTGGTCTCTCCCTGAGTGAATCGGAGTGAGTCCTGGGAGGGGGCACCTTTGGACTGACAGCTGTGTGAGCCCCCGGGCCCCGGAGATGCTGGAATGAGAGGGCTTTACACTGGGTTTGTAGAATCCACTCTGGGAGCCCTCGGTGTCCCTGGGTGGTTCCTTCAGGTATTTTTTTTCTGTCTCTCACCCAGATTGCCTTCAATCTACGGGCTGGGGTGACCCCGCCCCTGTACCAGACCCTCAGGAGCTTGTTTCTTTGTCACCTCTCGTCGTGTCTTACCTTCTTTATAGAGGTGCGCCCAGAGGGGCCGGGCGGATGGAGGCCCAGCTCTGCTGAGCTTCCTCGCGGGCTCGACCTTCACAGCTCATCTTATGCTCAAACATCTCTCACCTACTTTCTTTCCGGCAGACGCACTGAAAGCTCTGGAATGAACGTCTCCCAAGCACACCTGTAGTGACTTTGTTTTGTACTGCTGCAGTTTTTGTTTTACTCAAGGTCACTTCTTGGCAGCTCACTAAATTGGTTAAAGGTCACTGAAAGCAGAATTCTTAATATAATATTCACTTAAAGTTGTAAAAATACTTCCACATATAATAACTAAGCTACTGCATTCAAGGAATGAATATTGGTTAAGACTTTTTGCTAATTTGTATCTGATAACACAATAATTTGATGCAGAGTACTTTTTAAAGTAGTGGCTACTGAGATTGACTGGAATGATGGATCACTAGATACTTTATAGACGTCCAGGCAGCCGCTTCTTTTGGATTTCACATTATAGAGTAGTGCAGTTATAGGAGCTTAGTTGTGCTTGGCTTTTTTTGAGGTTTAGTTTATTCTGGAAACAGAGCCTGATACAAGAATTAGCACTGAGGTAAGAGATTCCAGGAACCTGAGGTGAGGGAATGGGGAGAGCGGAACAGGAAAAATCCAATTATGGGAGCCTTATTGATCAAATCACTACTGGAGCAGGGATTCTCCATCCCACGGATGACCTCTCAAAAAACACCATGCATCGTCCCACCAAAGGGTGGTGGTCCAGAGCATTTATGCATGGACTTCTGGGTCCATGTGATGGAGGGTACTCCTGAAGGGCATCTGCTCCAGCACTTCCTGCTTCTCCACTTCTTTCCTGCTCCTGCACTTCCTGCTTTGGGGCTTCCTGCTCTTGCACTTCCTGTTCCTGCTCTTGTACTTCCTGCTTTTGGGCTTCCTGTTCTGCACTTCCTGCTCCTGCACTTTCTGCCTGCTCCTGTGCTTCCTTCCTACGCCCACACATCTGGCTTCACCTGCTCTTGGACTGAATGGTCTTCTCCAACTTTGAAGAAAACTCGAGGTGGCAAACTGAGCCACAGAGAGGTCACTTGAGGTGGGTTTGGGTGTGAGTAGCATGCCTCAACTGGGCTGCATTCAGACAGGTCAGAAGGATGTGGTCCAAGACACTGGAAGTGTCTGGAATTGAATGGAAACAGTGAAAATGGGTCAGAAATACAGATGCATCTTTCTTTACACAATAGAGTCTTCCCTGCATGACAACAACTCTCAAGGTTTGCATCATGTTTATTTAAAACACACCCACAGAAGCCCCAAATAATCAGACCACATAAGTTTACTTTCTGTCCCTTGTCAGGCCCTTAAAGTGGCAATAATGGAATAATGAAGGTGTAAATCCACCACAACAAAGACAGCACAAGGGTGGCCATCCGCAGATGAGACTCAGACACGTTTGTGGAGGCAGTGCTGAGATGTCCGGCTTCTAGCTACAGGCGAGGCTGACACAGCCTCGGAGACAGCCTGCCCTCCTCATGACACCCAGGAGAGACCAGAACCCGGAGATGCAAAGAAGCAAAGGCAGCAGAAGACATGTGAGGTGAGAATAGGATTCACTGGAAGTGAGCATACAGTAGACAGCTTATCTTGACCAGGATCCCAGGGTGGACAGCACTTATGTCCAGGCTCAGGAAGTGCGTGGAGCGCCTGGGAGGAGCACAGGGAGCTAGTGTGGGTCAGGCACCTTGGGGCAGAGCCTGATTGAGTGCATGTTGGGGAAAACTGTGTCTGCCCCTCTTGCTCACTGTCAAACACGGTGAGCCCTGTAACACGCAGACTCGGGATCCAGACACACACGGTGCTTCCGCTCTGCACTTTACCTCCTCAGTCTTGAGTATGAACAGACAGCCCTGGATCTTCTGGTGTTGAGGCATGAAAGAGAAGGACTAACAATTAGATGACTTCAAGGAAAACAGGTACTTCAGGAGCAAAAAGTAAATTTAAGGAGAGCAAAGCTGAAACACCAAATACAGAGTTAAGCTCATGAAAGAAGAGCAGGCTGCTATGAAAATGTAACAGTCAAAGAAATAAAAAAAGGGCTCTGAAAATTAAAAATTGTTTTAACTGTTTGCCAAAACTGACATTGAACAAATCTTCCCTCAAGAGAAAATAAAAAGCAGAGACAAAAATGTGAGTATAAAGATGTTTTTTTAAAAGGGTGAGACTTAGAAGATTAAGCCAGGATGCTCAGTAGGTAGCTGATGTTCAAGAAATAGAAGATAGAGTAAGGAATGGTTATCCATGTAGTCAGCAGTCAGATTCACAAGTCTGAAGGATGTGTCTTCAGATTGAAAAGGCTAATGAGCACCAACATGATGAGTGGAAAACCTGCGCCTGCACACATCGCCACCAACTGTCAGAGCAGAAGGAGTAAAAGAGATGTGCAGCCTTCCAGGGAAGATCTGTCTGCCCAGGAACAAGGTGGATTGGCATCGTATTTTCACTGAAAATGAAAAGTGAAAGTGTTAGTCGCTCAGTCGTGTCTGACTCTGTCTGACCCCATCGATTGTAGCCTGCCACAATCCGCTGTCCATGGAATTTCCCAGGCAAGAATACTGGAATGAGTTGCTATTTCCTTCTCCAAGGGATCTCCCTGACCCGGGGATCCAGCTTGTGTCTCTTGCATAGCACTCAGGTTCTGTACCACCTGAGCCACCAGGGAGACCCTGTATTTCCACGAACCAATGGTTAAATATAACGATACCTTCATTAGAACCATGGAAGGGAAAGGTTTTCAAACCAAAGATTTTTCAAATCAAAAGATTTCTATACGTAAGTGAACATTCAGTCAGTCAAGCTGGGGAAGGCCATTGCAAACATGCAAGGGTTTGGAGTTTATCTCCTGCATGTCTTTGGAAGTTGCCTGGAGGCATTCTTCAGGAAAATAAAGGAGCAATTACAAGAGACGTGCAAAGGGTTCACAGACCGTTGTATCCTGACAAGAGGGGAGAGAGCGAAGTCGTGGAGAAAGGTTACTCAGTGAGCCCAGAAAATACACAGCCCAGACCAGAACAGAGGGCTGAGGCAGGAGGAATTTAGACTGTATCCACGAGAATTCTTAATGTTAGGAGGCAATAAAAGCAGAGAGTGAATGCGGAAAAAGGAAAATGAAATAGAAACCTTGGGACAGGGAGGGGAGGGTTCGAAACCACCGGAAGCACGGTGTGGGAGTAATGTATTATCTGGTTGTTTTGTACAAGAATTAGACTCTATTAAATACAGCTTTAGAAATCAATTTATATAAAGTGCACAGAGCGTTTATGCGTGGTGGCAGCTGCCACATAAAGGTTGCCAAGCTCAGCAGAAATACAGGCAATAGAGCCTGGGTAAAACGCAGATGATCAAGCTTACAAGAATGCTTAAGGGAAGGTCAGGCAGTGATGATGTGCGCATCTAATCAGGTGGAGGTTTGATCGACCCCACCTATAATTGTTAGAAAAAAGAGATTGATTATTTTATGCAAAGTCATATTTTTAATTTTTAGTGAAACCTACATACTCTTTTTCTATCCTGACTGCACCAGTTTGCATTCTCACCAGTAGGGCACAATGGTTTCCTTTTCTCCACATCAAAAAATTAAAAATAGAACTGCAGTGTGATCCAGCAGTTCCACTTCTGGGCATATTTCTGAAGGAAACAAACTCACGATCCTCAAGAGGTATCAGCACACCATGTTTATTGCAGCAGTGTAGCCAGGACAGGGAGACAGCCTGTGTCCATCAATGGCAGAATGAATTAAGAATATATAAATATATTTCACGGTATATACATACATCAAACCATTGTGATGTACACTTTAAACTTACTCCTTGGGAGAAGGCAAGGGTGGGATGATTTGAGAGAATAACATTGACGTGCACATTACCACTTCCCTTGTGGCTCAGCTGGTAAAGAACCCGCCTGTGATGCAGGAGACCCCGGTTTGATTCCTGGGTCAAGAAATTCCCCTGGAGAAAGGATGGTCTACCCACTCCAGTATTCTGGCCTGGAGAATTCCATGGACAGAGGAGCCTGGCGGGCTACAGTCCATGGGGTTGCAAAGAGTCAGATATGACTGAGCAACTTCCACTTTTCATTTTAATGTACATTAAGAGTTCCAGAAAAACATCTATTTCTGCTTTATTGACAATGTCAAAGCCTTTGTGTGGATCACAAGAAACTGGAAAATTCTGAAAGAGATGGGAATACCAGACCACCTGATCTGCCTCTTGAGAAATCTGTATGCAGGTCAGGAAGCAACAGTTAGAACTGGACATGGAACAACAGACTGGTTCCAAATAGGAAAAGGAGGACATTAAGGCTGTATATTGTCACCCTGTTTATTTAACTTCTATGCAGAGTACATCATGAGAAACGCTGGACTGGAAGAAACACAAGCTGGAATCAAGATTGCCAGGAGAAATATCAATAACCTCAGATATGCAGATGACACCACCCTTATGGCAGAAAGTGAAGAGGAACTAAAAAGCCTCTTGATGAAGGTGAAAGTGGAGAGTGAAAAAGTTGGCTTAAAGCTCAACATTCAGAGAACGAAGATCATGGCATCCGGTCCATTACTTCATGGGAAATAGATGGGGAAACAGTGGAAACAGTGTCAGACTTTATTTTTGGGGGCTCCAGGATCACTGCAGATGGTGACTGCAGCCATGAAATTAAAAGACACTTACTCCTTGGAAGGAAAGTTATGACCAACCTAGATAGCATATTGAAAAGCAGAGACATTACTTTGCCAACAAAGGTCCATCTAGTCAAGGCTATGATTTTTCCTGTGGTCATGTAGGGATGTGAGAGTTGGACTGTGAAGAAGGCTGAGCGCCGAAGAATTGATGCTTTTGAACTGTGGTGTTGGAGAAGAGTCTTGAGAGTCCCTTGGACTGCAAGGAGATCCAACCAGTCCATTCTGAAGGAGATCAGCCCTGGGATTTCTTTGGAAAGAATGATGCTGAAGCTGAAACTCCAGTACTTTGGCCACCTCATGCGAAGAGTTGACTCATTGCAAAGACTCTGATGCTGGGAGGGATTGGGGGCAGGAGGAGAAGGGGACGACAGAGGATGAGATGGCTGGATGGCATCACTGACTCGATGGACGTGAGTCTGAGTGAACTCCAGGAGTTGGTGATGGACAGGGAGGCCTGGCGTGCTGTGATTCATGGGGTCGCAAAGAGTCGGACACGACTGAGCGACTGATCTGATCTGATCTGACCATGTGTAAAATAGATGGCCAGTGCAAGTTCAGTGCATGATGCAGGGCACCCAAAGCCAGTGCTCTGGGACAACCCAGACCAGTGGGGTGAGGAAGGAGGTGGGAGAGGGGTTCAAGATGGGGGGGAGCATATGTATGCGTGTGGCTGATTCACAATGATGTATGGCAAAAATCATCACAATACTACAAAGTAATTGTTCTCCAGGTAAAATAAATAAATTATTTAAAATAGCCTGATTTTTCTTTTTCTATTTTCTTAAATGAAAATCTTTGTTTTCTGAGGTGTTGCGTTGAAACAGATGCACAAAAGGTTTGGACAAATTCGTAACTAGTTAGTTCATGTGTGCCTGCTCAGTCGCTCAGTTGTATCCAACTCTTTGCTACCCCATGGACTGTAGCCCACCAGGCTCCTCTGTCCGTGGGACTTTTCAGGCAAGAATATAAGAGTGAGTTGCCATTTCCTCCTCCAGGGGATCTTCCTGACCCAGGGATCGAGTGTCTTCTGCATCACAGGCAGATTCTTTGCCTGCTGAGCCATCAGGGAAGCCAGTTAGTTTATAAGGCATTTATTCAGAGAAATTTAGAGTTAGTCAGAAGACATTTCCAATTTGTTGCTGATGTTTTCGAATCCATTTATCTTGGGTCTGTAAAACAGCTCATGGTAACATCATTTTCTGTGTTCTTACAAGAGTGGTCAGTGAAGTATTTCTATCATTAGTGCACCCAGAGTTCTACATTTTAGAATTAAGAAGACAAGGATACACATCAGTTGGAGAAATAGTTGGGATGAATAACTTAAGATCACGTTTTTCTGATATGAAATTGAAGCACAGAACACAGGCATCGTCTCGTCAATGTAGAAAGTGCTCTAGATGGGCCCCAGCGCAGAGTGGTCAGCGCTGTAGTGAGCTGGAGATACAAAATCGAAGCAGAAGGACTAATAAGAATGCTCTGAGAACTAGAAACTGCATGGGAAACTGAAGGGTTAGTGGAGATAAATAGAGGACTGATTGAGGCCAGGCTTTCTCAATAAATCTTAAAAATCTTGTTGACATGTAATTTCATGATGCAATAAAATTTGAGGTGAGAAGCAAAATACCAGACTGTCATAAAATATTATTATTTCAGATGGGTAATTTGCCAGTGCACGGGAAACCACTCCATTCGGAGACTCCAGCGGGTGCTTTTTCCCACTAGTGTTATGTTAGATTTCTTTAGCATTGACATATTAGTTGAACCTTTTTTATTGATCCAGGCGGCAACTGTTTGAAATATAAAATAAAATAAATAGTGGTCATTGAATTAAACACTTACGTGCCGCAGTCGCTTGAGTCTGAGCCTCTGTGTGACATTTCTGTGCGAGAAGCTTCAGTTAACCTGTGTCAGGGGCAGATGAGGACTTCCCGGGGGCCAGGGGGCCATCACGATTGCTGCTGCAAGGTTTGTGAGCTTACAGCGGGCAGCTTAACCCGGTCTTCTAGAACACGGGCTTCATCACTTTAATGGAAAAGATAATATGTGTATATGTTTTGTAAGGATTCCAAAGAAACCTGTGACACTGTGTGCACAATCCTGAAGCGCACAGAGCACTCTGCACACGGGCGCACTCCGCGATTCTCTGAAATGTAGGCTGGACACGCAGCGTTGGTGTCGCGCACAGCATCTGCATTAGCAGCACCCCCTTTACCATCGCGTTCAGTCTTCATCACGCAGAACTAGGGAGTTTCTTTCCTGTGACTTGCAAAATTGATATATGGCAGATACCAGCATTCAAGGCCTCTCGTACTGAAGAGAGAAAAAACACTTTCAGTTTCTGCTAACAAAAGTAACATGTACTTTCTGATTTCTTTGATCACATTTTCAGTTAAGTTTCTGCCTCCTTATTGGCTGCTTTGCTTTGGAACTGCAGAGAAGAAAATTAAGGTCATAAATAGAGTTCTGTATCCATAGCAACATGTATTTCTCTTTCAACACTTTGCAGGTATTTCTTTTTATCCTAATACTTTCTTAGGGATTGCTGGTTTCTTAGGGGGATAAATGACTCAATAAATGGTCTGAGAATAAATCTAGTGTTTTCCATATTCTGGAAGATACAGAGGAAGCAGACCAGAAACCCAGGTAACTAGGTATTAATATGGACAGTTAAGTTATTAGGAGGGTCAGAAACTTAGGCCGGTCAGTTTTATGAGAATGAAGTCAGGTCAAGAGGTCAGGAAAAGGTCTTCACGAATCAAGGTAGTAGAACAGGTAACAGAGATAAACAGGGTGAGGTCACATAAAGTCAAGAGTCTAATCATGACTGGGATCTGGGGAGTGAGTAGTACCCTCAGTTGGGAGCAGGCCTGAAGTCAGGAACCGAGATCTCAGATTCTACAGCAGACAAGAACCCGAGGTCCGGAGTAACGAGAAGGGTTAGTCAGGCCGCCGGGCCTGGCCGACGTGCAGTGGGAGCCTGCCTTGGAGGCGAGGTCTGCCTTGCGAGAGTCCCCTCGGCGTGCCCTTCCCACCCGGTGCAATCGGTGAGCGCACTGGGCAAGTGGGAGCAGACGGGGGAGAGGACGAAAGGACTTGCTGAACCTTTTAGGTCAATGAAAAGGAAAATGATCTTCTAGCTCATCTGTCTCAAACCCAGTCAGGTGGCTTGTTCTCTCACTGAGCACGTGGTCGGCCACCAGGAGTTCAGCAGGCCTGGGAATCTTAGACACGAACAAGTGGCCTTGTAGGTGGCTCTACGGATGTCTTCGTAACAGAATGGCTTTGGAAGAGCTCTGCCTGAAACTGAACAGAGCAGTTTTGTAAACAAGCCATAAATTTTAAAATACACTGGATGTTGACTATTTATGGGAAAAAATCAATTCACATATTTATCAAAGAAAAGGTTAAGCAAATTGAAACACTTTTATTTTCTTGTTGTTGTTCATCTCTAAATTTACTTACAGCAGCTTTTCCTTTGGGTTTTGATGAGGTATCCATGATGTTGGTCTAGGTAACTTTTGTGCCTCCGTTTCCCTGGTGACTCAGATGGTAAAGCGTCTGCCTGCAATGCGGGAGACCCGGGTTCGATCCCAGGGTCAGGAAGATCCCCTGGAGAAGGAAACGGCAACCCACTCCAGTACTCTTGCCTGGAAAATTCCATGGATGGAGGAGCCTGGTAGGGGTCCATGGGGTCTCAAAGAGTTGGACACAACTGAGTGACTTCACTTTCACTTTTGTTTCTAAGTGTTATAATCAGTGTGCCTGTGGCTGACTGTTAGAATATTTAAGATGCATAATTTAGTCCCATAAGTGTCTAGTCTTACTAGATGCAAGAATATTCTGCTGAAAAGAGTTTAACATTATATTTAGTGAGTGAAGTGAAACTCAGTCGTGTCTGACTCTTTGCAACCCCGTGGACTATATAGTCCATGGAATTCTCCAGGCCAGAAGACTGGAGTGGGTAACCTTTTCCTTCTCCCAGGGATCTTTCCAACCCAGGGACTGAACCCAGGTCTCCCGCATTGCAGATGGATTCTTTACCAGCTGAGCCAAAAGGGAAGCCCATATTTAGTAAGATAAGTCCTTAAAAAAACAGTGATCTAAATCTATAAATCCATTTAAAACCTTTATTTTAATATTATATTGTTTTGAATTCTGTTTCCAATGTCTGTACACTGTTTCCAGCAAATTTGGAAAACTCAGCAGTGGCCACAGGACTGGAAAAAGTCAGTTTTCATTCCAATCCCAAAGAAAGGCAATGCCAAAGAATGCTCAAACTACCGCACAATTGCACTCATCTCACACGCTAGTAAAGTAATGCTTAAAATTCTCCAAGCCAGGCTTCAGCAATACGTGAACCATGAACTTCCTGATGTTCAAGCTGGTTTTAGAAAAGGCAGAGGAACCAGAGATCAAATCGCCAACATCCGCTGGATCATGGAAAAAGCAAGAGAGTTCCAGAAAAACATCCATTTCTGCTTTATTGACTATGCCAAAGCCTTTGACTGTGTGGATCACAATAAACTGTGGAAAATTCTGAAAGAGATGGGAATACCAGACCACCTGATCTGCCTCTTGAGAAATTTGTATGCAGGTCAGGAAGCAACAGTTAGAACTGGACATGGAACAACAGACTGGTTCCAAGTAGGAAAAGGAGTACGTCAAGGCTGTATATTGTCACCCTGCTTATTTAACTTCTATGCAGAGTACATCATGAGAAACGCTGGACTGGGAGAAACACAAGCTGGAATCAAGATTGCCAGGAGAAATATCAATAACCTCAGATATGCAGATGACACCACCCTTATGGCAGAAAGTGAAGAGGAACTAAAAAGCCTCTTGATGAAGGTGAAAGTGGAGAGTGAAAAAGTTGGCTTAAAGCTCAACATTCAGAAAACGAAGATCATGGCATCTGGTCCCATCACTTCATGGGAAATAGATGGGGAAACAGTGGAAACAGTGTCAGACTTAATTTTGGGGGGCTCCAAAATCACTGCAGACGGTGACTGCAGCCATGAAATTAAAAGACACTTACTCCTTGGAAGGAAAGTTATGACCAACCTAGATAGCATATTCAAAAGCAGAGACGTTACTTTGCCAACAAGGTCCATCTAGTCAAGGCTATGGTTTTTCCTGTGGTCATGTATGGATGTGAGAGTTGGACTGTGAAGAAGGCTGAGCGCCAAAGAATTGATGCTTTTGAACTGTGGTGTTGGAGAAGAGTCTTGAGAGTCCCTTGGACTGCAAGGAGATCCAACCAGTCCATTCTGAAGGAGATCAGCCCTGGAATTTCTTTGGAAGGAATGATGCTAAAGCTGAAACTCCAGTACTTTGGCCACGTCATGCGATGAGTTGACTCATTGGAAAAGACTCTGATGCTGGGAGGGATTGGGGGCAGGAGGAGAAGGGGACGACAGAGGATGAGATGGCTGGATGGCATCACTGACTCGATGGACATGAGTCTGAGTGAACTCTGGGGGTTAGTGGAGGACAGGGAGGCCTGGCGTGCTGCGATTCGTGGGGTCGCAAAGAGTCGGACACGACTGAGCAACTGATCTGATCTGATCTGATCTGTACGCTAGTTACTACAGAACTATTTATACCTTTGGAATGTACGCTTGGATATATTTAGGAACGACCTTTTTAATTGAAGCTCAGCTTAAACACACACACACACACACACACACACACACACAAATGTTTGTAATTTTAAACTAAAGAGGGTAAATTATTTAAAAATTAACAAAGATGTATGTTATTATTATAAGCAGAGGCAAATAATACAACCTAGGATTTAGTTAGTGCATTTTTCCTAGCTGTTTGCTTTGGCTTTACCCATACAGTTTCTTTTTATACTAAGTGAATTCATTTTATGAATAGAGAAGCAAAAGCAGCAAGTAACAGCTCATGTACAAAAGTTCAAACTATTTTCAAAAAAAAAGTTCAGACTGTTATAAGTTGTTCTTTACTGTCTCCTGGGATGCCTGTGTGGACAGTGGACTGGTCCAGGATTCTTTCCTGGTGGGGTGGTGAGGAGCGCGGTGACCCCTTTGCTTCTGACCCTCTGCCCCGCACATGACACAGGGCGCTCCATCGCCCAGGAGGCCGCGGGACGGCTGACAGCGCTGGACTTGGGTCTCCAGGCTGCCCTTCCAGGTCGAAGCTGCTGTGCTGCCGTGTGGAGACAGGCACCACCAACGCCTCCGTGGCTTTAAGAGGACACTTACTTTGAGCTTATTTCAGGATTCCTAGAAGTATCACTTCGTGGCAAATATATGGGGGAAAAAGGGGAAAAGTGACAGACTTTATTTTCTTGGGCTCCAAAATCACTGTGGATGGTGACTGCAGCCATGAAATTAAAAGGCGCTTGCTCCTTGGAAGAAAAGCTATGACCAACCTAGACAGCGTATTAAAAAACAGAGACATCACTTTGCCAACAAAGGTCTGTCTAGTCAAAGCTATGGTTTTTCCAGTAGTCATGTATGGATGTGAGACTTGGACCACAAAGAAATCTGAGCGCTGAAGAACTGATGCTTTTAACTGTGACGCTGGGAAACTTTTGGGAGTCCCCTGGACAGTAAGGAGATCAAGCCAGTCCATCCTAAAGGAAATCAGTCCTGAATATTCACTGGGAGGACTGCTGATGAAGCTGAAGCTCTGATGCTTTGGTCGCCTGATGCAAAGAGCCGATTCATTGGAAAAGAGCCTGATGCTGGGAAAGATTGAGGGCAGGAGAAGAGGGCGACAGAAGATGAGGTGGTTGGATGGTGTCATTGACTCAGTGGGTGTGAGTTTGAAGAAACTCTGGGAGTTAGTGAAGGACAGGGAAGCCTGTGTTCCTTCAGCACATGGGGTCGCAAAGAGTCAGACAGAACTGAGTGCTGAACAACAACACGTATTTTCTGCAGTGAGTGAGGAGGACAGGAACACTGAGCTAGAAGTCCTAGTGTTTACATGGCACTGACTTAAAACCTATCTGTGATTTTTCTACTTTAGTTTCTGCATATATTTAAAGAATTGTATGAAGTACCCACAATGCAGTAAAGAACATGTAATCAGGAGAAATGCTGTCAGAGTAATAGTAACGGTAAGAGAGGACCACCAAGCCCAGCTTCAGTCTCCCTTCCATGAGCTTGTGCGAAGTCCAGGTGTCTGTGCTTCACATGGTTAGATTTTCTTGTATTTAATTAAGCAACCCAAACTTGTGAATGGCTTGAGTTAGTGAAGTTGCATGGTTAATAGCACACTGATTCATGCTTTCTGAATGGCAATAGTGTAACATTTGGGCTCTTGTGACCTTACTGCATATAGAATGTTTGGACAGAGAGGCTAAAACAGAACTAGCAGAGAACCTGGGTCAAAGCTCTGCTTTCCTGGAAAAGGAAAGTATGGTAAGTGGAGAAAACGTTGAAAATCTGCCTTCCAGTTACTTGAATGTCACTCTTTATAGACGTTTTGTAGGAAAGACGAATTCAGCCTGAATTTTATTCTTTTTCCAAGGCCAAATAGGTTACCTGTCACTCCTGGAAACTCTGTCAAAAAAATAGCTTCAGGTGCTTCTGGGTGCAGCACACAGCCTCTTCCAGACCCGAGGTCCTCCTGTTCTCAGCCCCGACGCCGCTCAAGCGGGCTGTGAATGACACGTCCACGTTTGTGCTTTTAGACATTGGGTTGCCGTCTCACGATGAGACTGTTAAAAGCGCTACCTGAAAACAGTGTCTTTGTAGTGTCGCCATCCTCAAGGGACTGTTCCCACTTTTATAATTCCATTTGAGTCCAGAAATATATACTTATTTGTATTTGGTGCTTCTGTTCATTATCAATATATTTAATCTATAAAATAAATGCTCATATGCAGTCATTTTAAGTGTAGTGGACATTTTTGTTTGCAAGTTTCCAAAATAGGCCAATGTGATGTGAACTTTTTTCCCCATTTAATTGTAACTTAACCTAAAAGCCAGTTGCTATGGGTTTTCACTCACTTTCCTCAAGACCTATTTTCAAGCAGATGATTTGGGTGGTTCTTTTAGAATGAAACTGGAAATTTTAGCACCAGTTATGAATTTTTAGTAGAATTATCATTACTCACAAGAAACAGATGCAGACATTTGCCAGCTCATAAGACTCATTACACGTTCCACTTCTCCTTTTGAAGTTTTTTCTCCAGATAGACACATAAATTAATGAGTGCTTTACTTTTATATTTTCACCCTATTTCTTGTTTTTCTTTATTCTCTACCCAGAGCACTCTCTTCTTTTGCAGATAAAAACTATATTTCATTTATTGACATAAGCCCTTTGGACTGTGTTCCAAAGCTGAGTATTAATTGTTCTAAAATTTTTTTAATCATTAAATTTTTTCCTGCCCTTCCTATAGATTAGGCTCTGTCTTCTCTTTGTCCATGTAATTTAGTTGTGTCCTGTGATCAAAGATACCACATTTAATTTTGTGTTTGGTATTCCTTCCAGAGCTAAGCTATTCTTATGGAATCTGGGGCAATTTAAACCCCTTTCTCATCTTTACAAGTCGCAGAAGCAATGTTTTTGGTGAAGTGCAAGGTGGGCAGGTAATTGTAACTGCTCGGTCTAACAACTGTAGAATAAGTGTTTTCTTGCAAGGTCAGACTGTCTGTATGCCACGCTTCCTGTGGGAGCTATTTAGAACCAAAGAGGATGTTCTGTTGCATTTTGGTTTTTTAGTTGCTCAATTGTGTCCAACTCTTTGTGACCCCATGGACTGTGCCAGGCTTCCCTGTCCTTCGCTATCTCCTGGAGTTTGCTCAGACTCATGTCCACTGAGTCAATGATGCCATCTAACCATATGATATTTATAAAACGATGTTAGAAGGTTAAAAGACCATAAGCTAAAATAATGTTTTCTTTGAATCTGTCAGCTTAAATCCAAAGACATATTTATTGTGCCCAGCATCATGAAACTAGAGAAATTAAGATGCTTTTCATACATTTACCATTAAAATTTTGCCTTTTCTGGAAGTTCCTGTTCATGTCTTCCCTTGTTTTCCTATTGGATTGTTTTTCTTTATTTATTGATATGCTTTACAAATTCTGGATATTACTCTTCTGTTAATCACATACATCGTGAATCTCCTCTTCCAGGTTTCACTTTATCTTTTCATTAGCTTTGTGGTATCTTTTTATGAATGAAGCTTCTTAATTCTATTCTATCTATTTTATCAGTCTTTTCAAGTCAGTGCCCTTTGCGTTATGCTTAAGAAACCCTTCCTTACCTTGAAATAGAAAGCCGCGTGCCGCGGAATTCCATGGTGACCCAGTGGTTGGGACTTGGTGCTCTTACTGCTGTACCCCAGGTTTAATCCCTGATCAGGGACCTAAGATCCCATGAGCCATAATGCTCTTCCAAAAAAAAAAAAAGGCCATCTCCCATATTTAAAAAGATTTTGTCTTTCACATTTAGTCTTAATCCATTAAGCATTGATTTCTGAAACGATCCTTTGTTGAGATGTAATTTCCATTCCATGTGATTCGCCATGTAAAGTGTACGGTTCAGGGAGTCTTTGTTCTCAGAGCTGTGCAGCCGTCAAGCTTTATCACCTCCTGTCAAAGCTCCGGTAACGGTCACTCTCCACTTTCCCAAACACCGCAGCCCCAGGGAACACCCCAGCCTACATCCCGTCGCTCTGGATTCGCCTGTTCTGGCCGGGTCACCTGGTGGAACCAAACAGCGCGTGCTCTTCTGGGACTGACGCTTTTTTTCAGTGTGTTTTCTAGGTTCTTACATGTTGTTGCATGTATTAGTGCTCAGTTGCATTAACTGCTGAATAACATCCCGCTGTTTGGCTATACTAGGTCTTATTTGTCCCATCAACGGGTGGACGTTTTGCTTCTCTCTCCTTTTTGGCCACTATGAATAATGCTGCTTTGAATATCCTGCACATGCTTTTGTGGGATGTATTTCGTTTCTCTTGGACATGTATCTCAGAATGGGGAGAATTTATTTTTGTCTGTCATATAAGGTGGGGATATGGCATCTTCGTTCCCCAGTTGAATAACTAGTTGTCTCAGCACGGGTTTTAAACCTGTCCGTCACTTCCCCGCTGAACTGCATGGCAGCCCTTTCCCACAGAGCTCCTTTCTGGGCCCCTTGGTCTCTGAGAATACGACCTGTTCATTTCAGTAAGGTTGTTTTAGGTCCTGATATTGGTGTGAATTCCAAACCACCTGTTCTTTTTTAGGAGTAGCATGGTACTGTGTTCATCCCTGTAGCTTTTAGACTCCACATGTCAAGGCTGGAAAGCTTCCCTTGGACCTTCACTTGGACTCGCACTGATGCTGGAGACCACTTTGGGGAGAGCTGATGGCCAGGCTTCACGTCGCTGTTAAGTGTCTCAGGCATTTAGATCTTTAACGTCTTCCAAAAAGGCTGATTGTCTTTTCGTCAGAGTTTTGCCCATCTTACATTTGCTATACATAATTGTAAATAGTGTTTGATCATTTTTTCAGATGTATAAAAATTACAAGCGATTTTTAAACTTTGATCTTTGGTTCAGATGCCTTTCTAAAGTCTCTTTTTATTTCTAGTGACTTGTGCATTCATTGTCCTTTTCCTCAACGATTATAATATCTGTGATTAAAGACAGTTTTTTTTTTTTGCATTTAATTTTTTTTCTTGTCATGCACTTATGAATACAAGTAATGATAGCAGACATTCTTTGCTTCTCCTTGGTTTTAAGAGAGCTATTTTAAAACTTCATTATAAAGAATGATTTAAATTGGCTGGGTTTTGGTAGATATTTTTGTCTGGTTAAGAATGTCTCTTCTATTCCTAGCTTACTAAGAGTTTATATGGTAGAATTTCATCAAATGTTTTTCTGTGTATTAAAGATAATCATAAAGCTTTTTCTTTTAATACATAAAAAGAATAAATCATATTACAGGCTATTGTCTGACAGTAAACGAGCATTATGTCCCATCTAATAGTTTAATGACCTAGTATCATGGCGGAAACAAAGACAATGTTTCTATTTGGGGCTTCCCTGGTGGCTCAGAGGTTAAAGCATCTGCCTGGAATGTGGGAGACCCAGGTTCGATCCCTGGGTTGGGAAGATCCCCTGGAGAAGGAAATGGCACCCCACTCCAGTCCTCTTGCCTGGAGAATCCCATGGAGGGAGGAGCCTGGTAGGCTACAGTCCATGGGGTCGCAAAGAGTCAGACACGACTTAATGTCTTTACTCACTCACACATCATTGGACTCAATTTGCTAATAACTGCTGAGATAGATTGACCTGGATGTTTTTAAGTAATGTTATGCTAGCCTCATAATTTGAGTTGCTGAATAATAATTCTTTTCCTATTCTCTCAAAAAATTAGCAGAAGAGTGAGTTATTTGTTTCTTAAATATTTGGAGGAACTAGCCAATAAAACCATCTGGGCTTGATATTTTATTTCTGGAAAGATTTTTGACTACTATTTAAATTTTTCTAGCGGTGATAGGGTGATTCATATTTTCCAGTTTTTTTCTAGTCAGTTTTGGTAAATTTTTGTAGTTCAAGAATTTTTTTTTTTCATCTAAATCTGATCTTTATTGGCATTTATAGAATTTTATAAATGTTGTACTGCCCTTGCATCCTCTGCAACTTGGTGATGACGTATTTCATTTTTATGCATTATTGGACTTGGCTTGTTAATAATTTATTTAAAATTTTTATATTTGGTTCATGACTGAGTTGGCCAATAGTTTTTATTTCTCTTCCCATTCCCGTCTTCCTTTGGTATCAATATTATGACTTCTGAAATAGTTTCAGTGTATATTTCTCATTTTCTATTCCCTAGAAAAGTTTGTGAAAAATTAGAATGATACATCTCCTAGGTGTTTTTCTAGAAATCACCTATAAAATTATCTGAGCTTAGTGTTTTATTTGTCAGAAGATTCTTAACTATTCTTTCAGTTTCTTTAATTGGAATATTTTAGTTGATAGTTTCTTCATTTTATATTTTCCTAGGAATCTTTTTTACCTAGCATATCTAGTTATTGGCATAATATTTTTATGGCATTATCTTTTTGATCTCTGATGGATCTGTAGTATGTCCTTCTTTAAATGTTATTATCTTTTTTTTCTAGATAACATTGCCATACTTTGTTTTCATTCTCTAACATTTGTTTATTTGTGCCTTATTCCTTGTTTCCTTCATTACTCTTATGAGAAATTGTTCTATCTTGCTAATTTCTTAAATTGGTTGCCTATTTCGCTAAAAATTAGCCTTTTAAAAATAAGTAGCATGTTAAGGCTACTTACTTCCTTTAGTTTCATCCTTCAGGATTTGAAAAGGAAAATTTTCATTATCAGTCATTTTTCAGGATTTAAATGTTACGTATTTATTTGATTAGTGCATTCGTATGTAGGCTTAGTCGTGTTCGACTCTTTGCAACACCATGGGCTGTAGCCCGCCAGGCTCCTCTGTTCATGGAATTTCTCAGGCCAGAATACTGGAGTGGATTGCCATTTCCTTTTCCAGGGGATCTTCCCAATCCAGGGATTAAACCCACATCTCCTGCTTGGCAGGCAGATTCTTTACCACTGTTAACACCAATCAGAATTTAAAAGCCATAAAAATGGATGCAGTGAAATATCTCCCATGCACCCCTGTCAGGACTAACAACCTCATTCCCATCTAACACCAATTTAAATAGTGTGCTGTGTCTCCTTCCAGAGATTAATTATAAGTACTTTTAATTGTTATCCTAACTTCATTTTGAAACCTGAGCTATTTAAGGTATATATTTTAAATATTTGAAGTATATGGGAAATTATTTTGGTTTTGTTGTTTTCATTTTTGTTATTGTTCTTAATTTACTTGCAGTTGCAGTCTTACCAAATAATATCTTGCTGCTGCTAAGTCGCTTCAGTCATGTGCGACTCTGTGCGACCCCATAGATGGCAGCCCACCAGGCTCCCCCGTCCCTGGGCTTCTCCAGGCAAGAACACTGGAGTGGGTTGCCATTTCCTTCTCCAATGCATGAAAGTGAAAAGTTAAAGTGAAATTGCTCAGTCGTGTCCGACTCTCAGTGACCCCATGGAGTGCAGCCTACCAGGCTCCTCCATCCATGGGATCCTCCAGGCAAGAGTACTGGAGTGGGGTGCCATTGCCTTCTCCGAATAATATCTTTGATACCACCAATTTCCTGCAATACATTGACACAGATTTTGCATGTGTGTGTGTGTGTGTGTGTGTGTGTGTGTGTGTGTTTTGATGAACTCTTTTACTGGAATGGTAGATTTGACATTTTCTCCCACAGTTCCCCTGAAGTTGTATATATTTTGAGGTTGTTTTACACATGTGTGCAGACTTAGATGTGTCCCGCTGGTGACTGACATAAAAAAGTCATTTGGTGACACTCTATTTTAAAAATGCCTTTCATTAATATTTTACGGGTATAACTTTTTTCATCTAGTTACTTTCAGTCTCTTCATGACTTTGGTGTGTCTCATAAAAAACATGGATGAATTTTGACGTTAAAAAATTTAAACTGTTGCGTTATTTGAACTAGTAATTCTGGTCCATTTATTTGTGTTTTGATTATTAATATACCATCTTACTTTTTTTTTGTATTCCCCACCTTTTCCTATCCTCTTTTTGTCCTGATTTTGAAAATAGCCTAATTTAAAGACTTGTGGAGAAATTGAGAGGGTGATGTAGAGAGCTCTCAGTGACCTCACACTCCATCCCCCCTGTTATTAACATCTTACACTGAAGGGCGCTTCCAGTTTTGCACCAAGATTAATTTGTTGTTGTTCAGTTGCTCAGTTGTGTTTGACTGTTTGTGACCATGGACTGCAGTTTGACAGGCTTCCCTGCCCTTCACCATATCAAGGAGCTTGCTCAAACTCATGTCCATTGAGTCGGTGATGCCATCCAACCATCTCGTCCTCTGTCGCCCCCTTGTCCTCCTGTCTTTAATCTTTCCCAGCATCAGGGTCTTTTCTAATGAGTTGGCTCTTCACATCAGGTGGCCAAAGTATCGGAGCTTCAGCTTCAGCATCAGTCCTTCCAATGAGTATTCAGTTCTGATTTCCTTTAGGATTGACTGGTTGGAGCTCCTTGCTGTTCAAGGGACTCTCAAGAGTCTTCTCTAACACCACAGTTTAAAAACATCAATTGTTCCACATTCAGACTTCTTTATGGTCTAACAACTCTCACATGACTACTGGAAAAACCATATCTTTGACTATACTTCAGCAAAGTGATGTCTCTGCTTTTTAATATGCTGCGTAGGTTTGTTATAGCTTTTCTTCCAGGGAGCCTGCTGCAGGGTCACGGGCACTACCTGCAGAGTCCTGGGGGTTGGAGCATGCTAGCAGAAATCCTTTTGGAGGAGGTGGGAACACAGCCCCATCCATCAGCAGAAAATTGGATTAAAGATTTACTGAGCATAGCCTTAGTTTGAGCATTTTGGGCCCTGCCTTTCTTTGGGATTGGAATGAAAACTGACCTTTTCCAGTCCTGTGGCCACTGCTGAGATTCCTGAATTTGCTGACATATTGAGTGCAGCACTTTCACAGCATCATCTTTCAGGATTTGGAATAGCTCAACTGGAATTCCATCACCTCCACTAGCTTTGTTCATAGTGATGCTTCCTAAGGCCAACTTGACTTCACATTCCAGGGTGTCTGGCTCTAGGTAAGTGATCACACCATTGTGATTATCTGGGTCGTGAAGATCTTTTTTGTACAGTTCTTCTGTGTATGCTTGCCACCTGTTCTTAATATCTTCTGCTTCTGTTAGGTCCATACCATTTCTCTCCTTTATTGAGCCCATCTTTGCATGAAATGTTCCCTTGGTATCTCTAATTTTCTTGAAGAGATCTCTAGTCTTCCTAATTCTATAGTTTTCCTCTATTTCTTTGCATTGATCACTGAGGAAGGCTTTCTTATCTCTCCTTGCTATACTTTGGAACTCTGCATTCAAATGGGTATATCTTTCCTTTTCTCCTTTGCTTTTCACTTCTCTTCTTTTCACAGCTATTTGTAAGGTCTTCCCAGACAGCCATTTTGCTCTTTTGCATTTCTTTTTCATGGGGATGGTCTTGATCCCTGACTCCTGTACAATGTCACGAACCTCCTTCCATAGTTCATCAGGCACTCTTTCTATCAGATCTAGGCCCCTAAATCTATTTCTCACTTCCACTGTATAATCATAAGGGATTTGATTTAGGTCATACCTGAGTGGTCTACTGGTTTTCCCCACTTTCTTCAATTTAAGTCTGAATTTGGCAATAAGGAGTTAATGATCTGAGCCACAGTCAGCTCCTGGTCTTGTTTTTGCTGACTGTATAGAGCTTCTCCATCTTTGGCTGCAAAGAATATAATTAATCTGATTTCAGTGTTGACCATCTGGTGATGTCATGTGTAGAGTCTTCTCTTGTGTTGTTGGAAGAGGGTGTTTGCTATGACCAGTGTGTTCTCTTGGCAAAACTCTATTAGCCTTTGCCCTGCTTCATTCCATATTCCAAGGCCAAATTTGCCTGTTCCTCCAGGTGTTTCTTGACTTCCTACTTTTGCATTCCAGTCCCCTGTAATGAAAAGGACATCTTTTTGGGGTCGTGAACTTCCAGATGTTCAAGCTGGTTTTAGAAAAGGCAGAGGAACCAGAGATCAAATTGCCAACATCTGCTGGATCATTGAAAAAGCAAGAGAGTTCTAGAAAAACATCTATTTCTGCTTTGTTGACTATGCCAAAGCCTTTGACTGTGTGGATCATAATAAACTGTGGAAGATTCTGAAAGAGATGGGAATACCAGACCACCTGACCTGCCTCTTGAGAAACCTATATGCAGGTCAGGAAACAACAGTTAGAACTGGACATGGAACAACAGACTGGCTCCAAATAGGGAAAGGAGTACGTCAAGGCTATATATTGTCACCCTGCTTATTTAACTTCTATGCAGAGTACATCATGAGAAACACTGGGCTGGAAGAAGCACAAGCTGGAATCAAGATTGCTGGGAGAAATATCAATAACCTCAGATATGCAGATGACACCACCCTTATGGCAGAAAGTGAAGCACTAAAGAGCCTCTTGATGAAAGTGAAAGAGGAGAATGAAAAAGTTGGCTTAAAACTCAACCTTCAGAAAACTAAGATCATGGCGTCCGGTCCCATCAGTACAGTTCAGTTCAGTCGCTCAGTCGTGTCCGACTCTTTGCGACCCCATGAATCGCAGCACGCCAGGCCTCCTGTCCATCACCAATCCTGGAGTTCACTCAAACTCATGTCCATCAAGTCAGTGTTGCCATCCAGCCATCTCATCCTCTGTCGTCCCCTACTCCTCCTGCCCCCAATCCCTCCCAGCATCAGAGTCTTTTCCAATGAGTCAACTCTTCACATGAGGTGGCCAAAGTATTGAAGTTTCAGCTTTAGCATCAGTCCTTCCAATGAACACCCAGGGCTGATCTCCTTTAGAATGGACTGACTGGATCTCCTTGCAGTCCAAGGGACTCTCAAGACTCTTCTTCAACACCACAGTTCAAAAGCATCAATTCTTCATCACAGCTTTCTTCACAATCCAACTCTCACATCCATACATGACCACTGGAAAAACCATAGCCTTGACTAGACGGACCTTTGTTGGCAACGTAATGTCTCTGCTTTCGAATATGCTATCTGGGTTGGTCATAACTTTCCTTCCAAGCAGTAAGCGTCTTTTAATTTCATGACTGCAATCACCATCTGCAGTGATTTTCGGAGCCCCCCAAAATAAAGTCTGACGCTGTTTCCACTGTTTCCCCATCTATTTCCCATGAAGTGATGGGACCAGATGCCATGATCTTCGTTTTCTGAATGTTGAGCTTTAAGCCAACTTTTTCACTCTCCTCTTTCACTTTCATTAAGAAGCTTTTTAGTTCCTCTTCACTTTCTGCCATGAGGGTGGTGTCATCTGCATATCTGCGGTCATTGATATTTCTCCCGGCAATCTTGATTCCAGCTTGTGCTTCTTCCAGCCCAGCATTTCTCATGATGTACTCTGCATAGACGTTAAATAAGCAGGATGACAATATACAGCCTTGATGTACTCCTTTCCTGATTTGGAACCAGTCTGTTGTTCCATGTCCAGTTTTAACTTGCTTCCTGTCTAGTCCCATCACTTCATGGGGAAACAGTGGCTGACTTTATATTTTGGGGCTCCAGAATCACTGCAGATGGTGATTGCAGCCATGAAATTAAAAGATTCTTACTCTTTGGAAGGAAAGTTATGACTAACCTAGACAGCATATTAAAAGCAGAGACATTACTTTGTCAACCAAGTCCATCTAGTCAAGGCTATGGTTTTTCCAGTAGTCATGTACGGATGTGAGAGTTGGACTATAAAGAAAGCTGAGTGCTGAAGAATTGATGCTTTTGAACTGTTGTGTTGGAGAAGACTCTTGAGAGTCCCTTGGACTGCAAGGAGATCCAACCAGTCCATCCTAAAGGAAATCAGTCCTGGATGTTCACTGGAAGGACTGATATTGAAGCTGAAAGTCCAATACTTTGGCCACCTGATGCGAAGAGCTGACTTATTTGAAAAGACCCTGATGCTGGGAGGGATTGGGGGCAGGAGGAGAAGGGGACGACAGAGGATGAGATGGCTGGATGGCATCACTGACTTGATGAACATGAGTTTGAGTGAACTCCGGGAATTGGTGATGGACAGGGAGGCCTGGCGTGCTGCGGTTCATGGGGTCAAAAAGAGTCAGACACGACTGAGCAACTGAACAGAAACTGAGCATGGCCTTGCCCACCAGAACAAGACTCAGTTTTCTCCATAGCCAGTTCCTCCCATCAGGAAGCTTCCACAAGCCTCTTATCCACCAGAGCGCAAAGAATGAAAACCACAATCACAGAAAACTAATCAAGCTGATAACATGGATCATAGCCTTGTCTAACTCATTGAAACTATGAGGCACGCCATGTAGGGCCACCCAAAACGGATGGGTCATGGTGGAGAGTTCTGACAAAACGTGGTACACTGGAAAAGGGAATGGCAAACCACTTCAGCATTCTTGCCTTGAGAACCCCATGAACAGTTTGAAAAGGCATAAAGATATGACCAATATTAATACATCATCATTAACTGAAATCCACACCTTCCTAAGGTTTCCTTAATCTTTACCTAATGTGTTTCTCTGTTCCAAGATTGCATCCAGAATGTCACATTAATTTTAGTTATCATGTCTCCCTAGTCTCCTCTTTGCTGGAATAATTTGTCAGATTTTCCTTATTTCTGATGATCTTGACAGTTTTGAGGAGTGTCTGTTAGGTATTTGTGGAGTGTGCCTCTATGGTAATGTGGAATTCTTCTGCAAGAAACATTGATCTCTTTCCTGTCATTTATCAATGGAATCATTTGTACCCATGTGGGTCCACATGGTGGGGCCCAGTACAGATTTCTCGGGTGGTCCAGCCCCAGCGCTGGGGGCTCTCCCACTGGCCCAACCCTTAGATCTGCCTCTGTCAGTGTGACTTCCCCTCTCCCAGTGCACCAGGCTGTCCCCGGAATCGCTCAGGGATGTCCTGCCATCTGTCCCAGGACCACTGGCTCCTTTCACTGGGGCGTGGTGCGAGAAAACAATATCTGGGACTTCGTGTGCTTGCTGCTTCTGGGATGTCCCTTGCCGAGTGTCCTCTGTTCTCCCTGCTCGGCTCTCGTCTTGTGCTGTGCCACGGGTCTTTTATTAAGATTTCCTCCTGGTTCACCACTCTCACTTCTGCTATGTTTAAGCCCCCTTAACTCACACATTGTATCTTTTACACAGAATATTTAGTTTTGGCAATTGTGTTTGGTTCTTTGTCCAATCTGGTCATTTTTGTTTAATCTCTTCTGGTTTACTCATTTTGTGACTCTACCCTTTGTTTCTTTAAACAGTTAATACATGTTTATATTCTTTTTCTGATATCTGAATGCTTGCTCATGGAAATCTGTTTCTGTTGACTAACCAGTGGTGGTTTGGGGAGGCGGGGGGACTTGGTGATTTTTTTTTTTTATTAGGAGCTTGTTTTTGGTTTATCTTAATTTGTGGGAAACCTGGAGACATTAAGCTTAGAAATCCTTCAATAACTGCACCAAATTCCTCTTTTCTGAGTCTCCTCTCTTCCTTTTTAATGCTGTTTCTCTTCTTCCTGTGGCTCATTATTTCTGCCTGAAACATCCTATATCTACCTCTGTCTCCAGATGCTACTGTCTTTTCTCTTAAGGTCCATCTCAGATGCTTAGGTTTTATTCAATTTTCCAGAATTCTTCTGAGCTCAAATAACCTCTCCCACTCTGACCTCTTATGGCCCTTTGTCTTCTCTTATGGCTCTTATGGTATGTGTGTTGTGTGTGTGTGTGTGTTATGTGTGTGTGTTGTGTCTGTGTGGTTTGTGTGTGGTGTATGTGTGTTTTGTGTGTGTTGTGTGTGTTATATGTGTTATGTGTGTTGTGTGTGTTATGTGTGTGTTGTGTGTGTTGTGTGTGTATTATATGTGTTATGTGTGTATGTGTGTGTGTTGTGTGTGTTTTATGTGTGTGGGTGTTGTGTGTGTTATGTGTATTATGTGTGTATGTGTTGTGTGTGTGTTTTTGTGTGTGGTGTGTATGTGTGGTGTATGTGTGTTATGTGTGGGTGTGTTGTGTGTGTGTTACGTGTGGTGTGTGTGTGTGTGTGGTGTATGTGTGTTGTGTGTGTTATATGTGTCTGTTGTGTGTGTTATGTGTGTGTTGTATGTGTTATGTGTGTGTTGTGTGTGTATGTGTGTGTGTTGTTTATGTGTTATGTGTGTGGGTTATGTGTGTGGTGTGTGTGTGTGGTGTGTGTGTGTGTTATGTGTGGTGTGTGTGTGTTATGTGTGTGTGTTATGTGTGTGTGTTCTGTGTGTATTATATGTGTTATGTGTGTATGTGTATTGTGTGCATTATGTGTGTGTTGTGTGTGTGTGTGTGGTGTGTGTGGTATGTGTGGTGTGTGTGGTGTGTGTGTGTGGTATATGTGTGGTGTGTGTGTGTGTTATGTGTGGTGTGTGTGTGTGGTGTATGTGTGTTATGTGTGTGTGTTGTGTGTGTGTTATATGTGTTATGTGTGTATGTGTGTGTGTTATGTGTGGTGTGTGTGGTGTATGTGTGTTGTGTGTGTATTATATGTTATGTGTGTATGTGTGTGAGTTATGTGTATTATGTGTGTATGCGTTGTGTGTGTGTTTGTATGTGTTATGTGTGGTGTGTATGTGTGTTATGTGTGTGGTGTGTGTGTTATGTGTGTATTATATGTGTTATGTGTGTATGTGTATGTGTATTGTGTGTTATGTGTGTGTATTATGTGTTGTGTGTGTGTGTGTGTGTATGTGGTATGTGTGGTGTGTGTGTGGTGTATGTGTGTTGTGTGTGTGTGGTATGTGTGGTGTGTGTGTGTGGTGTGTGTGGTATGTGTGTGTGGTGTGTGTGTGGTGTGTGTGTGTTGTACGTGTGTATGTGTGGTGTGTGTATGTGTGTGTTGTGTGTGTGTGTGTGGTATGTGTGGTGTGTGTGTGGTATGTGTGGTGTGTGTGTGTGGTGTATGTGTGTTGTGTGTGTGTGTGTGTGTGTTCATGTACACGTATGTGTAGCTTATGTAGTGTAGTCTAAAGTCTTTTAGGGAAAATGCTTTTCTGGAAGTCTCTTGTCACAGTGGCTTCTACACCGTAAGTCTTAATAAATACTGACTTATGTATAGTTATAGATTAACACCTCAGCCTGTGGTGATGATTGCCCATAAACTCTATGAAATGTATGAAAGTGACTTCATGTATCAAGAAGTTGTTAATGTGTTGTTATTCCAAAAGTGCTCGTAGAATACTTCTTCAACTTTGAAAATAATCAAAATGATAGCTTCTTAACTACGGACATGTCCTCAATTTAAATATTAATGTATTTTTCTTTCACAAAGAGCATTTAAAATGTTTACTTGGGATGATAGTCCTGAGAATCCATAATCATTTATGAGATGATAATAAGCCTGCCACTTCTTTTGCCAGAACCTTTCAGATTCAGTGTGGTTTCAAGAGCCATTAGCTTTCTGAGGAAACTGGTCTGTGTTGTTGGAAGGTTTTTGTAATTAATTTTTTATCATGGTAAAATACACATAATATAAAATTTGCCATCTTAACCATTTTTAGGTGTGCAGGCCAGTGATATTAAATACATTCAACCTTGTATGTGACCGTCATCACCGTCTATCACATAACTCTTTTCATCTTGTAAAACTGAAACTGTCTCCATTAAAACAATAACTCTCCTTTCTTCACCCACGGACCCTGACAATCGCCATATACTACTCTGTGTGGTTTTGACTCTTCTAAGTACCTCACATAAGAAAAATCACACAGCCTTTGTCTTCTGGCTTATTTCACTTAGCATCATGTCCTCAAGATTCATATGCGTTGTAGGATATTGCAGGCTTTCCTTCCTCTCCAAGGCTGAATACACTATCATTGTGTGTATGAACCACACTTCGCTTACCCATTTATGTATCAGTGGACACTGGGGTTGCTTCCATGTTTTCTGGTCTGTATGTTTTTGAACTGTTATTTAAGAGTCAGGTTAACTAAAAGTTGTCCTTATGGTTTGTCTCTTAGAGTCACAGCCTTTAGTAATTTTTGAATTTTAAAATAATTCTGCTCTTTTATGTCAGTCACATAGGTGAAGTTTTATAGCTTACTATTTATAATATTAAAGAAAAATGAACACATCTATTCCAGATTGAGCTTGTCAGTTTCCTCACTCTAGTTATCAGCACATGCTAATGACTGAAATATTAAATACCTGAGGGACGCCTTCAGCATTGAGTTCTTTCACTTAATGTTTATTTCTTCCATAATTAGTTGATACATTTTTCAGCATAGTTTTTCTATTTGAAAAATCACCGTTGGATTGAAGCCAGTGCATCATCAGTGTTGCCAGCAATTTAAAACACCTTCCTCTAAGCTACCATTACGTACCTAGTCAACTGATAAAAACATACAGAATGATGACGCCCAGCCCTGGAAGGTGTGTCTGGTCAGGGGATAGTTGGGTTATGTGGTGCCTGTTGAAGCATGCGGTGCCTTAACCAGTTGCCACTGTGTTTCAGAAAACGCTGCATTCTCAGCTAACACACAGACAATAACAGCGGCACCACGTGCCCTCAGCCTGAACCAGCTGATCATCTGGCAGCCGCGCACGCCAGGGCCCTTGCGCTGCTTTCCCTATGGAAACAACTCGAAAGGCTAGATGCAGTTTTTTAGGGAACATTTTGTGTGTGTGTGTATTCACAAGCGGTTAAGTTAGTTAGGATGCACAGATGTCAACATTTAAATGAAAACAGAAACCCAGAAGTGTGAGCGGAGTGCTGAAGGCATCTCTCGCCTTGAGGACTGAGTGAACTTGAACTTCAGTGTGGGGACTTTTATTGGGCACAGGAGTAAAACAAAGTCCAGGGTTTGCTTAAGGTGATGATCTAGGCTGCCACCGGGCCTCGAGCTGGGACACCGAAGGGCCACCCGGCGCAGACGAGTTAGAAACCAGAGAACCGTCACCAAGCGGGGAAGGAGCAGGGAGGGGTGAGCCGGGGGACGGGCTCGACACGTGCAGACTGCTGTGTGTAAACAGGTGATGATGAGCAACTACTGCACAGCACTGCGGACCCTACTCGGTGCGCGCGGGGCCCTAGCTGGGAAGAAATCTGAAGAAGAGCGGCTCTATATATGGGACCTCCCCAGCGGCTCAGTGGTAAAGAACCCGCCTGCTAATGCAGGAGATGCAGGTTCAATCCTTGGGTCAGGAAGATCCCCTGGAGGAGGAGATGGCAACCCACTCCAGCATTCTTGCCTGGGAAATCCATGGACAAAGGAGCCTTACAGGCTATAGTCCATGGAGTTGCAAAGAGTTGGACACGACTTAGCGACTAAACAACAATAATATATATACATGTATATATATATATATATATGTACATATTCACTTTGCTGCACAGCAGAAACTGACACAACATTATAAAGCAACTATCTTTGTGACCCTTTGGACTGTAGCCCACTGGGCTCCTCCATGGGTTTTCCCAGCAAGAATACTGGAGTGGGTTGCCATTTCCTTCTCCAGGGGATCCTCCTGACCCAGGGATCGAACTCAGGTCTCCTGCGTCTCCTGTATTGCAGGCAGATTCTTTACCCACTGAGTCATCGGGGAAGCCCTTAAAGCAACTGTACTTCAATTTAAAAAAAAAAGAAACCAGTAAACTAGAAACAACCTTAGTGTTGAGTGAGGTGCCCCTGAAAATCCACGCCTATAAGCTCACGAACATCTGATGCTCGAACTGTCACATCAGTGTGCCCTGGGATACGAGGCTGAAAACTTGCTCTAAAGTCATCCAGACCTGCTGACATCTCCAGGGTCTGTCAGGGTCAGATGGTGGCTGGAGAACCACTTCCAATCCCATCAGACACGAGCCTGCATTTGAAAAGAGTAACACGTACTGTGACAAAAACAAAGTACGATGAACCCAGGGTCTTAAAAATTCTCAACAACAGGATGGGAGCTGCAAACAGTTGAGATGCTGGAATTATCAGCCGCAGATAGACGGGTCATGGTTAGTATATGCTGTAAAGGGAAAGACTTTAAAGGACTTGAAAATATTTACTAAAGCGGTTAAAGACATTTAAAAATCGCCAGACATATTTGTATAGGAATAAACTCCCCAGAATAAAACAACTGAAATTCAGAATCTGTATGGATTTGAGATCTAATTACATGCAGAAAATGCCTAGAATGTAGGTGAGAGGAAAAGAGATAGAAAATATGAGAAATTCATGAAATGAAAGAATAGGAAGATCTAATTTACATCTGTGTGAGTTCCTAATGAGTGGAGAGAGAATGGAACACAGATGTTAAATTAGTAAGTCCAGCCTGATAATTCTGTAGCCTCTAGAACCGTGAGAGAGTAAACACGTCTAAAGCCACCCAGTTTTTCGTACTTCGTTGTAACATCCCTGGGAAGTTAGCGTGCCCACGTGTTTGGGAATTAAGAGACATACTTCCAAACAGGTCATAAGTCAAAGAAAAAATAAAAATGAAAGTTAAAAATGCTTTGAATTAAATGATAACGAAAATACCGTGTATCTAAGAGATTAAACTTATGCAACAGTAGAGCAGTATTTATAGTCTAAGTTTATAAATCAAGAAAGAAGGAAGGATAAAAATAAATGAGTGAAATATCCAAGATAAAAAGTTAGAAGAATAAAAAAAGACTCCAAGAATGTAGAATGCAGGACATAACAAAAATAAGAGCAGAAATCAATGAAATAAAAACAAAAATTAAGTAGCAAGTACTGAGGAATCTCAGAAACATAATGCCAAATACTTGAAGAAGCAAGTTGCAGAAAAACCAAGTAATATTCCATTTGCAAAGGTATTTGAAACAAAACTAAACGCGTTGTCCGGGGTAAAACATTTCCGGTGGCGTCTATGTCTGAGCCCGAAGGGGCTGGCAGGGCCAGAGCAGGAGGGCGGCGGAGGGGGGCGGCGGAGGGGGGCGGCGGGGCGCGTCTGTCTTAGCCTCGCAGCGCATGTCCTTCCACGCACTCCCGTCACATCCTCTGCCCGTTTCCCTAACAAGGTCATTGCCGACATGGAGGCGCAGGTGCACAAGCTGAGAGAGGAGCTGGTCAGCGTGAACTCGCAGCGGAAGCAGCAGCTGGTGGAGCTGGGGCTGCTCCGGGAGGAGGAGAAGCAGAGGGCCGCGCAGGACCACGAGGCTGCGGTGAGCAAGCTGAAGGCCGAGTCGGAGAAGATGAGGCTCGAGCTGAAGAAGACCCACGCCGCCGAGACGGAGCTGACGCTGGAGAAGGTAGGCGGCTGGGCGGTGGGAAGCGGGCCGGCGCGCACGAGGCCCAGGCCGCCGCCTTGCCTTCCCGGCTCACCTCTCAGGGGCCGTGGCCTGGAGCCGGCCCCCAGTTTATAAGCCTTTCAGGTGCACGGTCTGCACGTCTCAGGCTTCCCTAACACCCCTGTCTCCCGGGGAGGGACAGATGGAACACCCTCTGCCGAGTGACTAAAGACGCGTCGAGCATCACACTAGGCAGGAGTATGTGGGCTCTGGCGTTGAGTGGAGGCCCTGGAAAGGGCTGGGCTTTGTCCCCTGTGAGCAGCGGAGGCCGGGGGTTCACTTCCGCTGAGGGCAGAGCTGGACGCAGGGAGACCAGTTCAACCACTGCAGGCATGCGGGCGGGAGGTGACCGTGCTGGGGTGGCCAGGGGCACGGAGGGCGGTGACCGGCCCCGGCCCCTTGGGGCCCGGGTGTCCGCAGCGGGGCTCAGGGTTTGCTTCCGGCTCAGACGTGTCGGGGCGGCGAGGGGCAGAGGCGCGCGCTGATCGGGTCGTCCGGGGCGGCTGCATGGCGGCGCGCTGGAGCTGACGGACACACAGCCTCAGTCCCCTCTGCTGAGAGGCAGGGGAGCGTCCGAGCCTCAGGGACACAGCCGGCCGCGGGGCCTTCGTGCACCCAGTGGGGTCGCGGGTGGCCATCCCGTCAGAACAGCACAGTCAGAGCTTTGAGGCAGAGTGCACAGTGTCCGGGCCAGGGCGTCTGCTGCGGGGCCATCTCAGCCTCTGGCCACAGCGAGGGGGACGATGCGGACAGAGCCGCCACCCCCCCCTGCTCCCTGCCCCAGGAAAGCTCCCTCCCCTGCCGCTCATCGCTGCCCACCAGGCAGAGTGTCTCTTAAGGACACAGGCTTTGTTGGCCTGGACACCGTGTGCCCCGAGGGTTAAAGTCCAGATAGTGAAGCCAGACTTAAAACAGGCATCTGAGGCCTCCGTTCTCTTGAATCAGGTGTCCACGTTTTAAAGGGTTCTTTTCAATAAGAGCGGAAAGTTTTCAACTATAGGTTTATATGTGTTGCTAATTTACAGGTTATAGATAATAGTATTGGACACCGCCAGTAACTTATTTGGCCAATATTTCTGGAATATCTTCTGTGTCAGAGGCATTATCCCAGCACTTGGGAGCCACGCAGAAAGGCGAGAACGAGAGGCCCCTGTCTCTGAGGAGCCCGTGGGCAAGGACGGCTGCGGGACACGCAGGGGCTGTGAGCAGGGCACGGTGGGCGGGGGAGGCACGCTCGAGTAAGGGCGTCCGGGGCACACTTGGGACAGGTGAGATTCACCTGGACTTCACGACGCGGGGCTGGGGCGAGCAGGCGCTGAGCCGCACCATGATGGACGTGTATGTGGCTGGGCGGCCAACGGGGCGGCGCGGTTCCGGCCGAGCCTGACCAGCAGGCCCGCCTAGCTCACAGGGCACTGGTCTTAGCCCCAGGCTTAAACCCCGGGGTCGCTCAGGGCTCCTTCGCCGTGAAGTGTCAGGACCCAGGGGACTGTTAGGAGGCTCTTCTGTCCGTTGGCAGGACCAGCGCAGCGGAGGGTTCAGTCCAGGAGGGGCCCCCAGGGCGCCTCGAGGTGCCTGAAGGTGGCGACCCCACCAGAGGAGGCACGTCTCAGAGTCGGCCCAGCGGGCAGCCGTTCCGTGCGAGTCCCGCCCTCTGCATTCACGAGTGGCCCTGTCGGGGCCTCTGGTCCGGGAGAGGATGAGCTCTGTTCGGGCCCAGTAGCGATGTGGATTGGAGGAGCGTTTGTAGACGACCCTCAGAAGGGCCGGACCGAGCGAAGGCTGCAGCGCGGGGGCTGGGGAGCATACCCCCAAACCACCAGCCATGCTGGACTCGTGAAGTTGGGGAGGAGACAGGGGTTGTGCAGAGAAAGAGGAGAAAAATGTATTTTCCTGGAAATAGCGGCAGAGGCGGTTTGGAAAGGACGCTTATCAAGGATGTGACAGAAAATCTGGAAGGCCGAGCGTGGAGGAAGGTCCAGGATTTGGAACTGAGAATGGCTGTGACCGTGGGCAGAGCACTGCAGGCGGCGGTGTGGACTGAACGCGGCCTCAGGGGACCGTGGGCAAGGCGGGGGCGCTCGGGGACGGGGTGCCGCAGGAAGGAGAGGTCCACAGAGTGCAGGAGTCAGGGTTTGGGCTGAAAACGACTGGAGACACACGAGCGGAGGAGGAGCCGCCTGCTGGGACTGTGGACCCTGATGCTTGCGGCCGGGATTCGGCTGTGAGCCGACTTCCGTCCAGCCAAGGGGACAGCGGCCAGGCCTGGGGGCTGCCTCCCTCGCTGCCCGCAGGTCTCTGCCCCGGGAAGGCTCCCCGTCCTCTCACCCTGCTGTCCTCTCCCCTCGGTAGAGCATCAGGGCAGGCGGGCCGCCCAGGCTGAAATTCTTCTATTTTTTTTTTTAAACATTTTGCTTTAAAAGTTATCTAAATTGATGCAAAAATTAACATCTTCATACTAAAAATTTTGTCAACATTTCCATTTTTCCCCTTAGTTTAAGATCCCAGTAGAATTACAGGGTCAAATTGCTTTTCAACAATGCTGTACTAATTTATATTTTTCCCCACAGAATATCTGTTTCATATAGCCAGTCCTTAGTATTAATACTCTAATTTGGGGGCAGGGTGTTAGTGAGAAACATTTATTGTTTCTGATTTCATATTTAAGAGTGAGACTGGATGTTTACAGCATATCTTTTAGTCACATTTAATTTCCTGAGAATTGTGTGTTCATGTCCTTCGGCTCTTTCTCCTCTGTTGATGTCCTGGCATTGTTCTCATCACCTTATATAAACTTCGTATTTAGGATGATAAAATTCTTGGTGGCAAGTATTTTTGGTATTTGCCTTTTAATTTTGTCCTTTGATTTTATGAAACACAAAAGTTTTATTTGTATTTAGTATACTCTGTCAGTTCCTTTGTGAAATCTCCGGTATAAGCAGTGGCTTTAAGCTTCACAATTTGATATCTTAAAATATATGAACACATCACACATTTTGCACACTGTACTGAATTTAAAAAGCTCTTGTGAAATTGACATGGTACTTACAGGCTTGGGCTCCTGGTCTATAATTTTAATGGCATCTGAAGGACTGTACTGGAATTCTGCCAGGCAGAAGTCACCAAAAGGCCTGGAGCAACAACTCAGCATCTTTTTCAAATTTAAGAAAAGCTCCATATGGTGTAATTATCCAAAGCTAAGGTCACAGAAACTACTTAAACCTTTGAGATTTATAATTAAAGGATTAATATTAACTTATGAAGACATTGTCATTTTGGCTTAAAGTGGATTTCTGATCTCAATTCTGTTCTTTTTACTTTGATCTTTTCCCCAAGTTTTTCCTTTGCAAAGAAAGTGAAGTTTGTGTCCTTAAAATGTTAAATTAAATGTTATTCTCAAACAGTTCAGATTTGCAAAAACTGGTCTACACACAGCGCCCAGCTTGACCCTCTCGGAGCTCGGGCGTCGGGGGGTTCCCAGTGGGCATTTCCCGGGCATGTGCCCTACAGCTCGGGCGCTGGGCTCTAGCGATGCCTCTGAATGTAACAGGAAGTTAATCTAATACAAAAGAAAAAATCTGAGCAGATGGAAACTTGGAAAACTGTTAGTTCAATTCAGTCGCTCAGTTGTGTCCCACTCTTTGAGACCCCATGAACTGTAGCAGCCAGCCTCCCTGTCCATCACCAATTCCCAGAGCTTACTCAAACCCATTTCCACTGAGTCAGTGATGCCATCCAACCATCTCATCCTCAGTAGTCCCCTTCTCTTCTGGCCCTCAATCTTTCCCAGCATCAGGGTCTTTTCCAATGAGTCAGTTCTTCACATCAGGTGGCCAAAGTATCGAGCTTCAGCTTCAGCATCAGTCCTTCCAATGAGTATTCAGGTCTTTAGTATTCCTTTAGGATTGACTGGTTTGACCTCCTTGCAGTCCAAAGGACTCTCAAGAGTCTTCTCCAACAGTACAGTTCAAAACATCAATTGTTTGGCACTCAGCCATCTTTATGGTCCAATTCTCGCATCCGTACTTGACTACTGGAAAAAGCATAGCTTTGACTATACGTTGGCAAAGTAATATTCCTGCTTTTTAATATGCTGTCTAGGTTTTCGTAGATTTTCTTCCAAAGAACAAGCATCTTTTAATTTCATGGCTGCAGTCACCATCTGCAGTGATTTTGGAGACCAAGCAAATAGTGTCTGTCACTGTTTCCATTTTTTCCCCATCTATTTGCCATGAGGTGATGGGACCGGATGCCATGATCTTCGTTTTCTGAATGTTGAGTTTTAAGCCAGCTTTTTCACTCTCCTCTTTAACCATCATCAAGAGGCTCTTTAGTTCCTCTTCACTTTCTGCCATAAGGGTGGTGTCATCTGCATATCTGAGGTTATTGATATTTCTCCTGGTAATCTTGATTCCAGTTTGTGCTTCATCCATTCCTGCATTTTGCATGATGTACTCTACTTATTAACATTCAGAATTTTAAGGTATCTTCAGTTGCCTCAATTGTAAGCCCTCTTTGGGTCGTAATAGGGGCTGTGTCTTATACACATGTGATGAGAGGAGCTGTATGTCCCTCCGAGGCTCAGTTTTACACCAGTGTCCAGCTCTCTCCTGCTTCTGATTCTCATGTGATGCACCTGTTTCACAGTGATTCCACGAAGTAAACACTGGAATCGTTTCTGGGGTGTTTGCTTATTAAGCAGAAATAGCAGCATGTCTGTCATCATTCGAGCTTGAATACTTAACATGGTCAAGGTCTCACCACCCCCACATGAGTGGGACTGCAGAGTCTGGCATGTGGGCGGAGGAGGGCAGCGTGCCCGGTCTCCCGAGGACCTTCTGCACCTCCTCCCTCCGCCCTGCTGCCCCAGGCAGAGCACTCCTGCTTTCTAGCAAGTCTGGAGAGCAGGTCACAGTCTGGGGTGCCTAAGCTAGACAGCTGTCTTACCAGGAGAAAATTAAAAGACAGTGTCTTTTATGTTAGGGGTTATTTGAAAATAACATCTAGAATTACAAATAAATCAGTTTGTTTTAAAAGGAAACGTTTAAAATTTCCAAGTCCCCCTTTTCATTCTGTGGCCCAGCTTCCCGACGTGCTGACTGTACCAGGAGCGATGGGAGCACCGCCGTTCACCGGACGTTGCTGGCGTTATCCTTTGGGATGTTCTTGAGGGAAAATTTTTTCACCTAGGATGAAGGAAAAATCTCTTAGATCAGTGCAGCAAAAGGTAGTTATTGACTTGAGAAGTTGCCGAGAGGAGAAGAGTGTATTAGCATCCTCAGAGAGTGACATTCAGACTGGGGCGCGGGCGCCGTCTCCGCGCGCAAAGGCTTCTGGGCGCGCGCAAAGGCTTCTGGGCGCGCGCAAAGGCTTCTGGGCGCGCGCAAAGGCTTCTGGGCGCGCGCTCGCCCCTGTGCGGGGACGGCGCGGCGAGCGGGCGGCGTCGGCGCGGCGAGCGGGCGGCGTCGGCGCGGCGAGCGGGCGGCGTCGGGCGGCGGCTGCGCGGGCTGAGCTCGCGGAGCAGTCGGCAAGGGACAGCGCACGGCCCTGGGCCGAGAGCCAAGGCTCGTTCTGGCCATCGTTCATCACGAAAGGAAAGCAGTTATTCTGGGTGAGGCAGGGCTTCCTGATTCAGTATCATGAGGATTAAATATGATTTCAAGTGATCAATAAATTTAATTGAGTACCTTACAAGATACAGTAAAAAATAATAGTAACTGTACATGACCAGGAAAAGTATAATTGGCTTAAATAAACCTCTTCGTCTTCACAAGTAATCAAGGAAATACTGAGACAAGAAGCTACTTTTCATATATCAATTAAGCATGTTACTAGTACTATAAATAGTACCAAGTATTCTTTTAAAATAAGGGTACAAAATACTGAGCGTGCCGTGAATAAATATTCTAAAGTGCTGTTACTGAGTATAAATTGCTACAACCTTCCTGAAAGCCTTCAGTAGCCTATGTTAGTAAGTTTAAAAATATCTATGCCTTTTGATCTAGTAATCTTTTCTGGTTACCATAATATCAGTACTAAAACCTGAAAATGATACCCCTCTAAGGACAAATTAATCTCACTCATGAATATTGTGAAAAGATCCAATGAAATACTAGGCAATAGAGGTTAGTATTGCATTTAAAACATCGTGTAATAGAGTATTAAAAAGCAAAGACATTACTTTGCCAGCAAAGGTCCATATAGTCAGAGTGATGGTTTTTTCAGTAGTCATGTACAGATGTGAGAGTTGGACCATAGAGAAGGCTGAGTGCCAAAGAGTTGACACTTTTAAATTGTGATGCTAGAGAAAACTTTTGAGACTCCTTTGGACAGCAAGGAGATCCAACCAGTCCATCCTAAAGGAAATAAACCCTACATGTTCATTGGAAGGACTGATGCTGAAGGTAAAGCTCCAGTTCTTTGGCCACCTGATGTGAAGAGCCAACTCTTTGGAAAAGACCCTGATGCTGGGAAATATTGAAGGCAGGAGGAGAAGGGGATGACAGAGGATGAGATGGTTGGATGGCATCACCAACTCAATGGACATGAGTTTGAGCAGACTCCAGGAGATAGTGAAGGACAGGGAAGCCTTGCTTGCTGCAGTTCATGGGGTCGCATAGAGTTGGACATGACTTAGCTGCTGAACAACAACAGCGTACCGTGAGCACATGAGACGATTCCAAGAATGCAAAAACGGCTTGATATGAGGAATGCTATTAGTGTAATTCACTATATTGATTAATCAAAAGTGAAAAATTGTATGAAGTCTTCTCCATATTCTTTACAGTGAGCCCAAGCTTCTGTAAAAAAGAATCCTCAAACCGTGGACTAGTAAAATTGGGAGTTTATTTTCCTCTCTCATCACAGTCTGGTTCAGGGTGGGAGCCAGTGGTTCCATCCCAAAAGGTCATGGAGGGCCAGGCTGGCTGGTGGCACGGCTCTGTTGTCTCCAATGTGGAGCCTCCCTCTGCCTTGAGTGGTTCCTGCATCACCAGTGCTCAAGCAGCAAGAAGGGGCAAGGAGGACGAGGACAACCGATGTGCTTCCCAGGAAGTGCGACGGCAGCTGCCTCTCACTCCCATCAAACCGCACTGGGCAAATCCTAGTCCTGGGCTGCTGCAGGGGAGCAGGGGCTTGTGAGCATGCACGCAGAGGGCTGCTGTTTCAGAAGAGAAGCATGGGTGCTCCAGGCGATCCGCAGGCAATGGCACGCTTGTAATGCTTTAGCGTTGGACACCTACTCTGTGTGTAGTGATCCTGGAAGCTTGCTATAGCAGTGAACGAACAGCCAGAGATTCCTGCCTTCTCAGAGCTCACACTCCAGCAGGAGACACAGACCCTAAACCACAGAATTTTTAAAAGGCCTGAGTGGACTTCCCCGGTGGCTCAGTGGTAAAGAATCCGCCTGCTAATGCAGGAGACATGGGCTTGATCCCTGGGTCAGGAAGATCCTCAGGTCGGGAAGATCCCCTAGAGGAAGAAATGGTAACCCGCTCTAGTATTCTTGCCTGGATAATCCTATGGACAGAGGAGCCTGGCAGGCTACAGTCCGTGGGGTTGCACAGAGTTGGACATGACTGAAGCAACTTAGCACGCATGCTCCTGAGATGAAGGAGAAGTAAGCCATACATAAGCTTACATTTAGGGGAAAAGGGAATATGCTCATTCATTTCTTTGCCAGATGGCTTATATGTGATTTTTAAGTTAACATTCTTCAGTTCTTCCAGAATGCTCTTCATTATCACCACTCTAGGCTGAGCAGTGATGTGCAGAAGTCCCCAGCGGGTTGTTGTTGTCCTGCCCCTAAGCCCGGGGGCGTCTTCAGCCTCCTGACTGTTCTGCCCCTGGGAGACAGAGTCACAGGACAGGGCGCTTTTTCCTCAGCCTTGCGTGAGGCTAGTAACAGCCGGATTGTGACCTCAGCTGCCGCCTGCCCACCAGGGTGGGAGGCTATGCCCCAGGAGCATCAGAGCAGAGCTGGAGCTGTGCCTCTCCTGAGCCTGCTCCCCACTCTTGGCCACTCCTGGGTCTTCATGAGGCGAAGGACATGAGGGCTTCTCTGACTTTAGACTCCTTGGGTCTCAGGGAAAGTCAGGCCCGGCGTCTGATGGGGCTGAGGGGAGAGTGTGGCGGCTCCCCTAAGACAGAGCAGGCTGGGAGTCTGCGGCCCCTGAGGGACCCTCGACCATCTGGCCTCAAAGAGAAGAAGGTAAGATGGAGACCCAGGGCAGGAGTCGTCCTGAGAGACAGATCTCAGCACTGGGTGTGTCGGGCACTGGCCGCCTCAGCCCTGTCACCCCAGTATTTTAAGGTGGTGTTCAGTTGCTCAGCCACGTCCCAGCCTTTGGGACCCTGTGGACTGCAGCACGCCAGGCTCCTCTATCCTTGCTATAGTGTTTATTGAAGTGTTTTTCTAATTTCATATTCAGTCATTTGTCTTACCATTGAATTTTGAGTGTTCTTAATGTATTTCAGATACAAAGTCTTCATAAGATTTATGATTTGAAAACACTTTCACAGTCAGCGGCTTCTCTTATTCTTTTAACAGTATTTTTCAGAGCAGAAGTTCCTAATATTTATGTAATCCAGTTTATCAGTTTTTTCTTTTAAGGTCAGGCTTTTGGTGTCATTTCTAAGAAATTTTTGCCTATCATAATGTCACAGGGATTTTCTCCTGTTTTCTTTTACAAGTTTTATATTTGTTTCTGTGGTCCATGCGACTGGTGCAAGATGTAGATTGATTCCATTATACCAGCACTGTTTGTTGAAAAGATGATTTTTTTCTCTGTGAATCAGCTTTGCAGCTTTGTTGAAAATCAGTTGGCCGTCCATGTGTACCATAATACTAGACTCTCAAATTTTGTTCTTTTGGCATGTGTATCTTTCCTTCACCAATGCCACACTGTCTTAATTATTGTAGCTTTTATAGTCAGTCTTGGAGACAAGCAGTATGGGTTGTCCAACTTTGTTCTTTTTCAGAATAGTTTTGCTCACGGTAGTTCTTTTGCTCTTAGAGTCAGTGAAACGAATTCTGCACAGAATCCTGGGACTTTTCAATTGTATTAAGTCTATTTCTCAGTTTGGAAAAAAGTGAAATCTTAATGATATTGAGTATCCCAGTCCATGAACTCAGACTGTACTGTCATTTATTTCGTTTTCTTTATTGTCAAGAAAAAGAAATGCAAAAAAGCAAAATGGCTGTCTGAGGGAGCCTTACAAATAGCTGTGAAAAGAAGAGAAGCGAAAAGCAAAGAAGAAAAGGAAAGATATACCCATTTGAATGCAGAGTTCCAAAGAATAGCAAGGAGAGATAAGAAAGCCTTCCTCAGTGATCAGTGCAAAGAAATAGAGGAAAACAACAGGATGGGAAAGACTAGAGATCTCCTCAAGAAAATTAGAGGTACCAAGGGAACATTTCATGCAAAGATGGGCTCGATAAAGGACAGAAATGGTATGGACCTAACAGAAGCAGAAGATATTAAGAAGAGGTGACAAGAATACACAGAAGAACTGTACGAAAAAGATCTTCGTGACCCAGATAATCACAATGGTGTGATCACTCACCTAGAGCCAGACATCCTGGAATGTGAAGTCAAGTGGGCCTTAGAAAACATCACTACAAACAAAGCTAGTGGAGGTGATGGAATCCCAGTTGAGCTATTTCAAATCCTGAGAGATGATGCCTTGAAAGTGCTGCACTCAATATGCTAGCAAATTTGGAAAACTCAGCAATGGCCACAGGACTGAAAAAGGTCAGTTTGCATTCCAATACCAAAGAAAGGCAATGCCAAAGAATGCTCAAACTACCACACAATTGCACTCATCTCACACGCTAGTAAAGTCATGCTCAAAATTCTCCAAGCCAGGCTTCAGCAATACATGAACCATGAACTTCCAGATGGTCAAGCTGGTTTTAGAAAAGGCAGAGGAACCAGAGATCAAATTGCCAACATCTGCTGAATCATCAAAAAAGCAAGAGAGTTCCAGAAAAACATCTATTTCTGCTTCATTGACTATGACAAAGCCTTTGACTGTGTGGATCACAAGAAACTGTGGAAAATTCTGAAAGAGATGGGAATACCAGACCACCTGACCTGCCTCTTGAGAAACCTATATGCAGGTCAGGAAGCAACAGTTAGAACTGGACATGGAACAACAGACTGGTTCCAAATAGGAAAAGGAGTACATCAAGGCTGTATATTGTCACCCTGCTTATTTAACTTCTATGCAGAGTACATCATGAGAAACGCTGGACTGGAAGAAGCACAAGCTGGAATCAAGATTGCTGGGAGAAATCTCAATCACCTCAGATATGCAGATGACACCACCCTTATGGCAGAAAGTGAAGAGGAACTCAAAAGCCTCTTGATGAAAGTGAAGGAGGAGAATGAAAAAGTTGGCTTAAAGCTCAACATGCAGAAAAGTAAAATCATGCATCTGGTCCCATCATTTCGTGGGAAATAGATGGAGAAACAGTGGAAACAGTGTCAGACTTTATTTTTTTGGACTCCAAAATCACTGCAGATGGTGACTGCAGCCATGAAATTAAAAGACGCTTACTCCTGGGAAGGAAAGTTATGACCAACCTAGATAGCATATTCAAAAGCAGAGACATTACTTTGCCAACAAAGGTCCGTCTAGTCAAGGCTATGGTTTTTCCAGTGGTCATGTATGGATGTGAGAGTTGAACTGTGAAGAAAGCTGAGCGCCGAAGAATTGATGCTTTTGAGCTGTGGTTTTGGAGAAGACTCTTGAGAGTCCCTTGGACTGCAAGGAGATCCAGCCAGTCCATTCTAAAGGAGATCAGTCCTGGGTGTTCTTTGGAAGGACTGATGCTAAAGCTGAAACTCCAATACTTTGGCCACCTCATGTGAAGAGTTGACTCATTGGAAAAGACCCTGATGCTGGGAGGGATTGGGGGCAGGAGGAGAAGGGGACGACAGAGGATGAGATGGTTGGATGGCATCACCAACTCGATGGACACAAGTTTGAGTGAACTTCGGGAGTTGGTGATGGACAGGGAGGCCTGGTGTGCTGCAATTCATGGGGTCACAAAGAGTTGGACACGACTGAGCGACTGAACTGACTGACTGACTGACTGTCTTCCATCCGCATTTACGGTTCTCAGCATACAGACGTTGCTTTAATTTTATTAGATTTATACCTAATCATTTCATGTTTTCAGTATTCTCATTTTTTCATTACCACTATCGAGAAGTACAGTAGAGTTTTTCAACAGTGATTGTGTATCCTGTGACCTTTTTGAACTCACTTATTTGCTGTAGTTACTTTTTTGGAATTTCTATGTAATCAGATAAGTATTGTTTAACAGTTTTCTTTATGGAGGATTAATTTTAATTCAGTGAAGCAACCTATGTTAACATACTTTATTTCTCACAGAAGCATATTTTATTACTAGACTGATGAATTTTTAAAAATGACTTCTCAAAACAAACCTAACATATTTAGAGTCAGATGATGTCACATCAATCATGGAAAATGCATCTGGAATCCAGAGCATTTTTAATTTCCCAGTTTACTTTATTGTGTCCTCAGACCCATATGTGGTTTTTAAATAACAGTGATATCCATAAATTACAGGCATGTAATAGATATATTGAATTGCCTCTTTTAAGATACAGGTTATTCTTGATCTTATTAATCATTCTTTTTAAACATTAAAGTGATTTAAAATTAGTAGTTTATGCACATATTCTAAATATTGCATTAGATTGAAAGCCTCTACTACTTAAATATTACATAATTTTTGCAAAAACAACTATATTGAAATCAGATGCAAAATATATTTCTCCTACACTTGAAAATTTGGTGGAAAAATATCAGTGTTTATAATGTCATTTTCAGTGAATCAATGTCCTTTTTTGAAAACAATATCAGTTTGATAGTTGAGAAGTTGTTTTAAGTATTGGTATTCCCATAATTGTGTAGAAAAATCTAACTGTTGTGTCTTAAATTATGTGCATGTGTGCTGTGCATGCTAAGTCATTTCAGTTGTGTCTGACTCTCTGCGACCCCATGGACTGTAGCCCATCAGGCTCCTGTTTCCATGGAGATTGTCCAGGCAAGAATACTGGAGCGGGTTGCCATCCCCTCCTCCAGGGGATCTTCCAGAACCATGGATGGAACCCTACATTGGCAGGCGGGTTCTTTACCACTAGCGCCACCTGGGAAGCCCATCTTAAATTACAATACCCTTAAAAATATATTTTTTTAATTGATTAATTACATTAGGGTATGTTTTGAATTTTATTTTCTGAATATATATATGGAGACAGAGCAAGCACTGAGCTATATGTCCAAAAACGTTCCTAGTAGAGACACACATATATGTGTGTGTGTCCACAAGCACACTAACCCATGTCAGTAACAGTACAGGCTTTATCAGTGCGTTTATGGCCAAAACGCTAGTTAACTGGCCAGGTGGAGAGTTCTGTATGCCATTTTTAAAGTTTTTCACAATGCATTACAAATTATTATTGGAAGAAAGAAAAGCTACCCTTCTAAGTGCATGCAGATGTGAATTTTGGCTAACAGGGCTGTTTTTAATATTCATCTATGGTATTTTCTTGGCAAAGAGAACAGACATTTGTTCCCACTGCACGAATTTAGCAGCTCAGTAGACATCCTTGGACAGTCTAAGGAAGCAGCCCTGGGTCGTGGAAAATACCTCATAAAACCTCGGTGGCTTTGAGTCTTATTTGTGACGTTGCTTTTATTATTATACATTTCCTGTTATTATTGGATGAGGAATTTTAACAGATTTTAAAATAAGATTTTAAAGATTTATAATTTAGGCCTCTAGTTCTGTTAATTGTTAAAATTCCAATATAGATTATGGTGTTTATTAGACCCAGATCACCTTATTAAATTGAAGGAAGTCTCATACTTTTTAGAGACTTCCTGTGAACAAGAAAGTATTAGAACTGTCATCCTTGGCCATAACTCATGGCCTGCCTAGTCCTCTACTTGGTGTCTGACAGCTCAAAGAGAGAATGAACAGGTGGTGTGAACCCCCAAAGCTTCAGCTTCCTTAGTTTGTGGGTGAATGAGTCAGTGTGTATCTATCAGGCATTTACCGTATACTTAGCTCTGTGCTGATCAGGGGGAGGAATGTAAACCTCCCCTGCTTCCTGGGAGCTTTTGTTATAGTGGAAAGTGAAAGTGAAGTCATTTCCGATTCTTTTCGACCCCTTGGTCTAGCCTACCATGCTCCTCCATCCGTGGGATTCTGTAGGCAAGAATACTGGAGTGGGTTGCCATTGCCTTCTCCAGGGGATCTTCCTGACCCGGGGATCGAACCCTGGTCTCCCGCATTGTAGGCAGACGCTTTACCGTCTGAGCCACCAGCGAAGATTTTTATAGTGGTGATAGTGAGAAGTACAAGCATAAACGTACCTACCTGTATGGTGATGGTGATGGTTTAGTCGCTAAGTCCTGTCCAACCGTCTATCTAAAACTGTATCTCTGCATGATAAAGTTCTAGCTTAGGTACAATGCTGGAAATCTGAGGTCTGTGATAATCAGGGACTGTTTTTTGGAGAAGATGGTCTTTGAATTGACACTAGATACAAATTTCTGAGGCAGTCCAGTGGGACAGAAAATGGCAAGCAAAGAGCTCAGAACATATTGGGGGGATGTCAAGCAGTGATTATGAAAACTCTACTTATTTAAAAAGTTAGAAGATTACTTTGTAAAGCTTTTAAAGCTTTCTATTTACACTTACTAAGAAGTTGCTAAAAAGTGCAGAGAATTTCCATCCGTCCATCACTCAGCTTCTCCCCAGGTCAGCACCTTACTTAGTGTGACCGTGGAAACCTGGAAATTAATGCTGATAATGGCACTCCACCCCAGTACTCTTGCCTGGAAAATCCCATGGACAGAGGAGCCTGGAAGGCTGCTGTCCATGGGGTCACTGAGGGTCAGACATGACTGAGCGACTTCGCTTTCACTTTTCACTTTCATGCATTGGAGAAGGAAATGGCAACCCACTCCAGTGTTCTTGCCTGGAGAATCCCAGGGACGGGGGAGCCTGGTAGCTGCCGTCTATGGGGTCACACAGAGTCGGACACGATTGAAGTGCCTTAGCAGCAGCAGCAGCAGCAGCAAGATAGTTTGTATTTGTGCTGGTTAATACCTGCAGACCCTCTCTGCGTTTGTGCAGCTTTCCCATTGACGTTCCTCCTCTGTTGCCCCAGGGTTTAATCCAGGGTTTCCCGTTGTACTTAGCTGTCAGCTCTTTTTCGCCTCCTCCAATCCATGACACATTCTCAGCCTTTCCTTATTTTTCATACCTTGTCACTTTTGAATAGTACCAGTTATTTTGTATAATGTTTTTCACTCTGGATGTATTTTATGTTGTTCCATGAGCAGACTGCGGGCCTGTGTGTTTGGCGGGAATCCTACAGAGGCGGTGTCGTGCCGTCTCCAGTGCGTGGCAGCGGTGATGGCGAGGCGCCGTGTCCCTGGTGACGTCAGCAGCGGCGGCTCGGTCAGCCTCTCTGCTGTCAGGTCGTCTTTCCCTCTGTGGCGTGTGAGCTGTCTTCAGGAGATACTCTGAGTCTGTGTGCAGACCATGTATCTCCCCAGACTTTCTTCTACTTCATCATCCACTGGTGAATCTTGGCCTGCATTTTTTTCACTCAGATTCCTTTGAAGTTCTGGCTTTAATTTCACTGAAGGTGGTGGGGTTTTTTTTCCATTTTTACTTTTTCACATTTTTAGGGAGAAAATATTAGAATTCAAAGATGGCTTTTTAAATGCAAGTGTTTTTTAGAGTAAGGAATCAAATCTAGAGGGAAATAACAAGGAAGCAACATGAAGCTGGAGGTCAGGTTTGTGAGAAAACAATGAATGCTGGGTTTGTCTGCCTCTTTGAGGGGAAACTGAATTTGACTCTACATTTTTTAGGAACAAATGTCAAGAGAGCATCACAATTAGAACAAGATTCAATGCAAAAAAAAAGATTCAATGGAATACAGTTTTAAAAGTCACTTGTTCAAATTCCTGGAATTGAAATCTTCAGATAAAAATTTACTAGGGGTTCTTCGTGTAAAGGAAATCAACCCTGAATATTCATTGGAAGGATTGATGCTAAAGCTGAAGCTCCAATACTTTGGCCACCTGCTGGAAAGAGCCGACTCATTGGAAAAGACCCTGATGTTTAGAAAGATTGAGGGCGGGAGGAGAAGGAGGCAACAGGTAACAGAGGATGAGATGGTTGGATGGCATCATCAACTCGATGGGCACGAGTTTGAGCAAGCTCCCGTAGATGGTGAAGGACAGGGGAGCCTGGCGTGCCGCAGTCCGTGGGGTCACAAAGAGTCAGACACGACTGAGCGACTGACACTTTCACTATTTTTTTCCTCAATGAATAAGACAGGTGGTAATGTGGTTCATATCCTCAAAACATGCTCATGTAACATAACACTTTTACAGGATATTTTCTAAAGATGGTGGTGTGCTGGGCATTCTTTTGTCATCGTTGTTGTTCAGTCGCTCAGTCGTGTCGAACTCTTTGTGACCCCATGGACTGCAGCACGCCAGGCTTCCCTGTCCTTCACCATCACCAGAGTTTGCTCAAACGCATATCCATTGAGCTGGTGATACCATCCAACCATCTTATCCTCTGTCATCTCCTTCTCCTGCCTTCAATCTTTCCCAGCATCAGGGTCTTTTCCAATGAGTCAGTTCTTCCCATCAGGTGGCCAGAGTATTGGAGCTTCAGCTTCAGCATCAGTCCTTCCAATGAATATTCAGGACTGATCTCCTTTAGGATGGACTGGTTGGATCTCCTTGCTGTCCAAGGGACTCTCAAGAGTCTTCTCCAGCACCACAGCTTGAAAGCATCAATCTCCAAAGGTTGAGCACAGAATTGCCATGCTGCTGCTGCTGCTTAGTTGCGTAAGTCTTCTGACTCTGTGTGACCACATGGACTGCAGCCTGCCATGCTCCTCTGTCCATGGGATTCTCTAGGCAAGAGTACTAGAGTGGGTTGCCAAGCCCTCCTCCAGAGGATCTTCCCAACCCAGGGATCGAACTCAGGTCTCCTGCATTGCAAGCAGAGTCTTTACTGCTGAGCAACCAGGGAAGCCCATAGAATTACCATAGGACCCCTCAATTCCACTCCTAAGTATATCCCAAGAGAATTGAAAACACATGTTCATGTAAAAGTGAAGTGAAGTGAAGTAGCTCAGTAGTGTCCGACTCTTTGTGACCCCATGGATTGTAGCCCACCAGGCTTCTCCACCCATGGAATTTTCCAGGCATGAGTGAGTACTGGAGTGGTTTGCCATTTCCTTCTCCAGTTCATGTAAAAGCCTATACACAAATGTTCATAGCAACATTTATTTGCAGTAGTCACAAAGTAGAAAGACCTCAGTTCCCATCTAATGGTGATAAGTGGACGAGTGTGGTGTATCCTTATAATTGGATGCTATTCAGTCATAAAAGGAATGGACGACTGATGCCTGCTGCAAGGTGGGTAAGCCTTGAAAATATTGTGCACATGAGAAGAGGCAAACACTAAAAACCACACGTCATATTATTCCATTTGTAAGAAATATTCAGAATAGACAAATTCACAGAGACAGAAGGTAGACTCGGGGTCTCAAGGCCTGAGAGGGGATGGAGAATGGCAGCCAATGGTGCAGGGCCTCCTTCGGGGCAGAATGTACTAGACACACAGTTGTACAGCTTTGTGAATACAGTAAAAGTTGTTGCATGGTACACCTGAAAAGGGTGAACAGGATGGTGAATAAATTATATCTGTTTAAAAACGACAGTGGCTTATGGAAGCAAAGGCGACCGATAACACTGAGAAGGGAGCACGGCGACCGATAACACTGAGAAGGGAGCACGGCAAGGGCTGGGAGCAGCTGTGAGGGAGGCCGTCACCTCCACACGGGGGGCTCCGGCCCTCAGTCCCAGGGCGTCTGTGGTGCACCGGTAGTCACATCTCTCAATGCGTCTTTCATTTGTCCCCACTGCACTCTGAAAAATACATCAAAATTAAACATCTTTAAATGAAGACTTTCTACAGGGGAATCCATCTGGAAGTGTGTCAGCAGTTGGGTGCCCACATGTTTGTGAAAGACATGGTAGAAAGGTAGATAAACATGTAACGAGTTCAAAGGCCGTCATTTCCTTTGGTTTAATGTTCTGGGTTTCCCTAGTCCAACTTTGTTCTTCAGAAAGAGGCCCGAGGCTGGGATAACCCCCCCAACTTCCTCTGTGTCCTCGCCACTCATAGCTACATCAGGACTGGAAACAAAAGTCCTGACTGTCGCTCAGCTTCCTGCTCTGCTCTTCCGGTTCCTTCCAGTGGTCCTGGGGGCTCATCTCCCCCACGACAGCTGTTCATCTCACTGCCTGTTCCTGAGCCTCTTAGGCATCCCACCACACCCAGAATAAAATCCACATTCCTTGACCTGAGACACTTTGATTTGGCCAAACCCTGGGTGTTTGGGTCTGACATCAGAGTTGAGTGGAAGACAAGCAGGACAGTGGATGCAGCCAGGGACGGTGCCTACCTGGGAGAGGAGCAGAGGTGAATTACGGGGAGGTCTAGGAGCTTTGGTCCAAGCCGTAAAGGGTGTGGCACTTCTTCTTGGTGGATATTCCTGAAGATCTCCTGTTGGCAGCTGCAGATTCCATGTCAAATGTAGAAAAAAAGAGAAAACACATTTTTAGGAGGTTGTGCAAAGAAAACATTTTTTTTTTTTACTCTTTCTCAGGGAAGCAACACTGCAGAGTTAAATGCCAAATTTATTTTTGTATATACTTAAATACCAAATATATTTAAACTTTGTAAATCAAGTGGAGGGGAATAGCTTTTGAGTATATTTTGGGTTAAAACATTTGTATTATACCTTTGACCAGTCAGGGAAATTTTAAAGTTTAGTTTCTGCCTGTTTTGACTAGTAAATTATTTACTTCACATCTTTTGATTTTTTTGTACTTAAATATTCAGAAGGCTTGTGGCCATTATAAGAGTCCACTGACACACTCCAGAACAAAGCCTGGCTCACGGCACATGCGCATATGTTTCATTTGTTCTTTATTTGGGGTGAATTGAAAACCAATCATACAGTTCATCAGAAAAGCACTTAAAGGATTTTCTTAGCTTTGGACTCTGAAGCAATTAACTATAATCTTTCCAAACAGGAGACAGTAGGAATTCTTGGAGTTTTTCCAAGTTCCGTTGTGAGATTCCAGAAGTAGAGATGAGTGTGTGTGACAAATGATAGGTGCTGAGCACGGCAAGATGCTGGTTTAGAATGTGAGCAAGGTAATGTGCAGACCTGAAGGAGACGTAAGAAAGGATACAACACAGGGTAACAGAAAACATGCCTAGAACCTGATTCTGCTGTGGTTCTGTCTGCACATCTGATAACCCCGCCGCCCAGGTGGGGGGCTCCAGTGATGCGTTTCCTCACTTGCAGAGCAGGAGCTCAGACTGTGACCCGTGGTGGGTTCAGCCAGTTAGCAGCAGCACGTGGATGGTGTCTTGGATGTCCCAGCGGTAACTCACCTCGATGAGAATCTTTCATTCAAATACCTGTAAGAAGACACTGGGTGTCAAAGGTCTGAATTGAAGTGATGAAGCTATAACTTGGGTTTCTTTGGTGTCTCAGTTGGTAAAGAATCTGCCTGCAGTGCAGGAGACCCAGGTTCAATCCCTGGGTGGGGAAGATCCCCTGGAGAAGGAAATGGCAATTCACTCCAGTATTTTTGCCTGGAGAATTCCATGGAAGGAGCCTGGTGGGCTACAGTCTATGGGGTCGCAAAGACTCGGACACGACTAAACAACTAAACCGTATATAACTTGTCTTTTATAACCAAATACCCTGGAGACATGACGAAAAGTGGCTTCTCCTTGACTGAGTCATAGGTTGACAAATACCTGAAGACCCACGGGGTAGTGGTAAGGTGGGTATTCTGTTGAGAACCCCAGCGCTAGAAAACTAGTGAGACTCCAGAGATCCCTGCTTTGGAAGCCCGGCCAGACCTCGCGGCCAGACTTCATATTCAGACACCAACTTGTCATCTCCGGGGTCTGGGCAAGTGATCTGGGAGCATCCCCCACTCTTGGCCACCTTGTTCAGGAGCGTGAGACCCCCAGACCCATCATGGCCCCCACCGTCAGAGCCACCATGACCCTCTGAAAAGCAGTCAAATGGATCCTGGAGATTCTGAGTTGAAAGAGACCTGAGGACCATCTGGTCTGACATTTCCTGCCCCATATGCAGACCCGAGTTCAAAGAGAGTTTCAGAGAAACTTCAGTTCTCAAGACAGGTTTTGACTGCCTTGTATAGTGCCTGATTATCTAACCTATTCTTTTTCTATATTGTATATGGTGCCCAATTATATAATCTGTCCTTTTTGTATATAATTGGAGAAGGCAATGGCACCCCACTCCAGTACTCTTGCCTGGAAAATCCCATGGATGGGGGAGCCTGGTCGGCTGCAGTCCATGGGGTTGCTGGGAGTTGGATAACCAAATATAAATTTGGTTTATAGATTTCCATGTTGATGTTTCTTCATTTGCTTCAAATTAAATGAAGAAACTGAGTCCTTTTCTTTGAGAAAAGAACATTAGCATGCGACTGGTCCCTCATTGTTTTAATGAGAACAAAAGCAATATGTTCCAAAATTTTTTGCTTGCAGCTACAAAGCACATTTAAGGCATAAAAACCGCCTTCATTAAATGCACACACAAAAAAGAGAATTGTTTTGAAGTTCTTAGTGTCAGCTTGTATAGGCTGCATTGTAAACTGATACGAAAGAGCCCCCATTATGATTTGTGTGCTTTGGTGCCAGAAGGTTTGTTTCTTATGCTAAATTACTAAGTTCTGTCAGCTGCTGGGCTGTCATATAGAGATACAGTAAATCACATTACATTTTGTCATGGATTACACGGAGCAATAAATTTGGGAATAAAGATCAAAGTCGTTCCACAATCACATCTGAGTGTAGGAGGGATGTAGAAACTTGTAGAAAACTGATTTAGGTAAAGCTGTTGCAGTTCTTGTGTGCATTTAAAATGAATTTGTGGATATTTGGTTGAAAATGAATCAGGATCAAATCCCAAAATGACTTTCCATATTTGTATTTAGTTCAGGGACGTTAAATTCTAACACCTAGCTTCGTGGTTTGAATTAGATAGATAATTACATGCCTGAGTGGTGGACTCAGTGTAAATTATATTTATGTATTTTAATTGCTTACATGAGTAAACCATAGATTCCAGTTTATATTTGTTTGGGGTTAGCACATAATTAGTTATATACTCTAGTAGTAATATTGCCTGACTCCTTGGAACTGACCGTTTTGCTCTTTGCTGCATTTAAAACCATTAAAAGTAAGCCAGCTTAAGATCGTTAAGCAACGTTGATTATTTAGACCTTGGTGGTTATTACCTTTGTTCTGTGTTACCATAGAAACCCTTTCAGGTTATCAAAGTTGATGCTATTCATTCATTTGAAACAACCAATCTCAACTTATTGGGTTCTTTTTACCGAAAAAAAAAAAACAAAAAAAAACAAACAAAAAAATCACAGCAGAAATGAGATGGAGCATGGTGAGCAGAAACTGTGTGCTTTATATCAGCTATGGTCCTGGTGCTTTTATGTAAGAAAGAGCCCTCAGTCACATCCACACTTAGCTACAACGGTGGTTCCCAAGTGCGCAGATTATCAGAAGCGCAGGAGAGCTTTTAATGCAAATTCCTAGGTCCTAAGCTCCTGGTGGTTCTGACTTCAAATAATGTCTTTTTCTTTCACACTGATATCATTTCTCCTAATCTGTTCCTTCATTGTAACCCTTTTTGAGGAAGTACTTCTCAGTGCTGTAGATTATTCACAGACATTTAAGATTTGCAAAATTATTTGTCATGATTTTGGTTTCTTATTTTGCTTCCTCTTGTTATCCTTTTATTGATGTGTTTTTCTCTACTGAAATCTAGATTTACACTAGTACAATAATAAAGCTGAGCGCCGAAGAATTGATGCTTTTGAACTGTGGTGTTGGAGAAAACTCTTGAGAGTCCCTTGGACTGCAAGGAGATCCAACCAGTCCATTCTGAAGGAGATCAGCCCTGGGATTTCTTTGGGAGGAATGATGCTAAAGCTGAAACTTCAATACTTTGGCCACCTCATGCAAAGAGTTGACTCATTGGCAAAGACTCTGATGCTGGGAGGGATTGGGGGCAGGAGGAGAAGGGGACGACAGAGGATAAGATGGCTGGATGGCATCACCGACTCGATGGACATGAGTCTGAGTGAACTCTGGGAGTTGGTGATGGAAAGGGAGGCCTGGCGTGCTGCGATTCATGGGGTCGCAAAGAGTCGGACACGAGTGAGCGACTGAACTGAACTGAATAATAAATCAGTCTGACATTAGATGTAGACAGATCACACCCGGAAACTGATACAAGGATTCAGACCTCCCCATTCCAAACGGGGTCAGGGTAACGTGTGGGTGGGATACAGATATGACAGCCCACGATGCTAATTTTGATCTGAAAGGAAATAAAAGGCCAGTTGGTGAGCGAGTGCATCGGGTGGTCCGCAGGGTAGGGGTCAGGCTAAGATGGGCAGCTTGGTGGTGACGCCGCAGAGGCCTCGCTGGGAAAGCTGAACAGTTTGAAGAACTCATCCTCTAATGGGGGTGGGGTGGGGGCTTCCACAGAAAGCATTCTGTTCTATAGATTCTATCTTTGGGCCCCAAGAACTTCTCAGGCTTTTTCCTGTGTCCTCTGATAGCATCGTGATGCTTCATAAGCCCAAGGTGCCCACGTTGGAACCACTGTTTTAGACCATCACTGTGAAAAGCCCAAAGCAAATACAGTTTTCAGAGAATGGCCTGAGCTGTATGTATACTACAGCTTCTATGCGAGGAATCGCAGGAGCGGAGATTGGAGAAGTTAAGCCTGCAGAGTGGCTGGGCATTGGGATCATCCCTGCAGTTCATGTAGAACATCAGGAGGTGCATGTAGGCCAGACAGAAAAAGAAAGAGGAGGATAGACCAGTGAACAGGCTGCTGTAAAATCCAGGGGAGGAAAGGTAAAGATTTGGAGGTGAAAATCTGTAAGACAGTCAAGGGTGAGAAAAGAGGATTATGGGAAACTCTTGGGTTTCTGATTTGGGGGACTCAGTGATGGAGTGGTTAACAAGCTGAGGAGGAGCTGACTCAGGGAAGGTGATATGACTGAGGTTAGCTGGGACGATGGTTCAGTGCCCATGAGACAGCTCAGAGAGGGTGCTACCCTGTGGCTGGACTGAGTCTGGATGTGGGTACAAGGGACAGAGCAGTAGAAAGAGAGAGTAGGAACTCACCCCAACAAAAAGGGGACTTAAAGCTCTAAGAATGGACTTTTAAAAAGACGGCTTATCTAGGGAAGAGCAGATGGCATGGGGCAGTTCTCATTTAAAATCAGCAGAGACCAATAAGCAGTTACCAGAGAGGCACCTGAAGAATCAAAAGGAGATAGTGTCGTGGATGCCAAGGGAGGCAGACAGTTTAGTGAAAAGTGAGTCAGTTCAGTTCAGTCACTCAGTTGTGTCTCACTGTTTGCGACCCCATGGACCACAGCATTGCCAGGCCTCCCTGTCCATCACCAACTCCCGGAGTTTACTCAAACTCACATCCATCGAGTCGGTGATGCCATCCAACCATCTCATCCTCGGTCATCCCCTCCTCCTACCTTCAATCTTTCCCAGCATCAAGGTCTTTCCCAATGAGTCAGTTCTTCTCATCAGGTGGCCAAAGTATTGGAGTTTCACTTCAGCATCAGTCCTTCCAATGAATATTCAGGACTGATTTCCTTTAGGATGGACTGGTTGGATCTCCTTGCAGTCCAAGGGACTCTTAAGAGTCTTCTCCAACACCACAGTTCAAAAGCATCAATTCTTCGGCGCTCAGCTTTCTTCACAGTCCAACTCTCACATCCATAGATGACTACTGGAAAAACCATAGCTTTGACTAGATGGACCTTTGTCGGCAAAGTCATGTCTCTCCTTTTTAATATGCTATCTAGGTTGGTCATAACTTTGCTTCCAAGGAATAAGCATCTTTTAATTTCATGGCTGCAATCACCATCCGCAGTGATTTTGGAGCCCCCCAAAATAAAGTCTGTCACTGTTTCCACTCTTTCCCCATCTATTTTCCATGAAGTGATGCGACCGGATGCCATGATATTAGTTTTCTGAATGTTGAGTTTTAAGCCAACTTTTTCAGTCTCGTCTTTCACTTTAATCAAGAGGCTCTTTAGTTCTTCACTTTCTGCCATAAGGGTGGCATCATCTACATATCTGAGGTTATTGATATTTCTCCTGGCAATCTTGATTCCAGCTTTTGGTTCATCCAGCCCAGCATTTCTCATGATGTACTCTGCATATAAGTTAAATAAGCAGGGTGACAATATACAGCCTTGATGTACTCCTTTTCCTATTAGGAACCAGTCTGTTGTTCCATGTCCAGTTCTAACTGTTGCTTCCTGACCTGCATACAGATTTCTCAAGAGGCAGATCAGGGGTCTGGTATTCCCATCTCTTTAAGAATTTTCCAAAGTTTGTTGTAGTGCAGTAAAATCAAAATTAGATCTTTTTGGAAGACTAGAAAACACAGACTTTCTGGAAGACTAATTGGAAAAATAAGGAGAAGGCACACATACACAAGAGAGGAATTGAGGACTAGGGCTGGAGATCCAGAAAGGACTGAAAGGTACTGAGAGTTAATGAGCAGCTGTGCGCCAGTAACATTGAAAATCCAACATTCATCAGCTGGCAAGGAGATAAACAAGTGTGGTACGTCCATACGACAGAATACTGTTTGACTGACGCACACCACAACAAAAGCGTGCTAAGAGAAACAGACCAGACACAGCAGGCCTCTGTGGTGAGACTCCACTTATACGCCGTGTCCTGGGTGGGAAAATCCAAAGAGACAGAAAGAAAGCAGTGGTTGCCAGTGGCTTTGGGGGAGGATATGACCACGAGTGGGTGTGGGGTTTCTTTCTGAGGTGATGGAAATGTCCTGGAACTTGGTGGTGGTGATCAAGATACAGCTGTATGAATACACTAAGAAACACTGACTTGTGCAGATTAAAGTGTGAACTTCATGAAATGTGAAGTAATTATATCTTACTAAAGCTGTTAAAGCTGAAACTCCAATACTTTGGCCACCAGATGTGAAGAACTGACTCATTTGAAAAGACCCTGATGCTGGGAAAGATTGAGGGTGGGAGGAGAATGGGACGACAGGAGATGAGATGGTTGGATGGCATCACAGACTCAATGGACATGGGTTTGGGTAAACTCCGGGAGTTGGTGATGGACAGGGAGGCCTGGTGTGCTGCGATTCATGGGGTCGCAAAGAGCCAGACACGACTGAGCGACTGAACTGAACTGAACTGAAACCTATTATTAAAAATAGGAAATTGACAGCCCCGAGTGTGGTTGAAAGTATGGAACATAAGAGTGCGTACACTGTGGTGAGAATACAAAATGTCGGTGGCATCATCCTGTAGAGATGAACATTTGACTTATGAACTCTCAGTTCAGCTCATAAGCATGTGTCCCAGAAAGTCATAAACACACACCAGAAGACGTGTACTGGACTGTCCACACCAGCACAGCTCATGGAGGAGGAAACTGGAAAAGTTCAAGTGCCCCTTAACAGATGAATTAGAATAGACTAAAGCCGTGAAAATGAAGGAAACACAGCTGCAAATGAAACATCGAGAACGAATCTCGGGAACAATGTTCTGTGAGAAACCATGTGTTCCGGGAAGTTACGTAGAGTGTGGTTGTTTGTATAAAGGTTAAAAAAAAATAGTAAAGCTAAGTGATAAGTTGGAGGTACTTACACAGGTAATATTTCCTAAGTCAGGCAGTAAATAACATCCAAGACTTGCTGATTCTCAGGAGCGAGGAGACACAGTGGCCAGGAGGACGTGCTGGTGTCTGCAGTGCGGGATGCTAAGTGGTGTGCTCATTTCAGGAGGGTTCTTTATCATGTTTCATAAACACACAAGATATTGTGCCCTGTATGTGTCCATTATTATAAACGTTGACAAATAAAAGTCATTAGCAATATCAAAAGCCGCAGAGTGCCCCAGACTTGGGGACAATTCAGAAAGAAAATTGCTTCTTTAGTAAAGAATCAGAGGCAAGTAGTTATTTTTATGGACTTGAAGTGGAATAATGAGGAAGAGTGAGGAGAGTTGGCTCAGTGGTAAAGAACCCACCTGCCAATGCGGGAGACATTGGTTCGATCCCTGGTCTGGGGAGATCCCTTGGAGGAGGGCATGGCAACCCACTCCAGTATTCTAGCCTGGAGAATCCCATGGACAGGGGAGCCTGGCGGGCTACAGTCCCTGGGGTCTCAAAGAGTCGGACATAACTGAGCACGCTGGTGCACATACTAGGAGAGTTGCCCACAAAAGCCTGATTTGGGAAGCTGCTCTTCTCGTACCTGGCACTGCCAGCCTGTAAGCTCAGTGGTTGCTCAGCTCTGTCTTATTTCCACTTCCTCCATTGGAGAACGCAGCCTGCCTCAGCCATCAGCACCCCTCAGCCAGCTCACCCTGAGTCCTCAGTCTGCCGGCTTCTCCTCCTGCTCACTCTTCCTTCCCCTGCGGTTTTCCTACTCCTCCATGAAGAGCTGGTCTTGGTCCTCCTTGCAGGGCCGACTCACCGCCCTCTGCTCACTCGCTGTCCTGAACGTCCACCACAGCTGCATGGCTAAACCTCAGTCCAGTTTAATCTCTGTTGTCCACTTCATATGCACATTATAAAATCATGGCCATGGAAGGTAGATGATTTGCCTGTGTTCACAACCACCCACGTTGGTTTAACGTCAAAGCTGGTGCTGTTAACCAGCATGTTCCACCATGCACCATTTGGCAGCTGTGGGCCTCGTCAGTCAGAGCAGCTGGCGTTGATGAAGAAGACCTCTGTGTGCAGGCCAAACGGGAGCCTTAGCACCATCCTCCTTGTTGCCAAACGTTTCGGATGTTCTTTTCAGTGAATTGGTGCAGTCAGTCTCTCAATACTCGCAACCCTGGAAAACTGCATAAAACTACACACGCGCTAAGCATTTTTAATAATGAGGATCTGTTGCCCTGCTTATTTAACTTACATGTGGAGTACATCATGAGAAACGCTGGACTGGAAGAAGCACAAGCTGGAATCAAGATTGCCAGGAGAAATATCAAGAACCTCAGAGATGCAGATGACACCACCCTTATGGCAGAAAGTGAAGAGGAACTCAAAAGCCTCTTGATGAAAGTGAAAGTGGAGAGTGAAAAAGTGGGCTTAAAGCTCAACATTCAGAAAATGAAGATCATGGCATCTGGTCCCACCACTTCATGGCAAATAGATGGGGAAACAGTGGAAACAGTGTCAGACTTTATTTTTTTGGGCTCCAAAATCACTGCAGATGGTGACTGCAGCCATGAAATTAAAAGACGCTTACTCCTTGGAAGGAAAGTTATGACCAACCTAGATAGCATATTCAAAAGCAGAGACATTACTTTGCCAACAAAGGTCCGTCTAGTCAAGGCTATGGTTTTTCCAGTAGTCATGTGTGGATGTGAGAGTTGGATTATGAAGAAAGCTGAGTGCCAAAGAACTGATGCTTTTGAAGTGTGTTGGAGAAGACTCTTGAGAGTCCCTTGGACTGCAAGGAGATCCAACCAGTCCATTCTGAAGGAGATCAGCCCTGGGATTTCTTTGGAAGGAATGATGCTAAAGCTGAAACTCCAGTACTTTGGCCACCTCATGTGAAGAGTTGACTCATTGCAAAAGATTCTGATGCTGCGAGGGATTGGGGGCAGGAGGAGAAGGGGATGACAGAGGATGAGATGGCTGGATGGCATCACCGACTCGATGTACGTGAGTCTGAGTGAACTCGGGGAGTTGGTGATGGACAGGGAGGCCTGGTGTGCTGCAATTCATGGGGTCGCAAAGAGTCGGACACAACTGAGCAACTGAACTGAATGACTAAATCTCAAGACTGCCTTCTCAGCACCTTTCTGAACTTCCAAATTACCTGTGAAAGGGACTAGAGCATTTGTTAAGTGTTGAGACTACTGCTTTATGTTGAACTTTCTGCAAACCTAATGTAGGAACTTCCTGTAAATACATTATTTTATAAATTTCCTACTAATATTCATTACTTTGTACAAGTGAGGCAAAAAGTAGAAAATTTTCTAAAATAGGTAAAACATTAATGGGATCTATGAGTATGCCAAGTCAGGACATCTAACTCCTAGATTCAAAGTTTATTTGAAATAATTGATTGCTTGACCAATAAATCAATTAGAATCATTTGAACATGTTTTGATGTCTGAAGTCACATATTTGAAATAGATCTTCTCCCTGCTTCCTGAAAGTGCCATGCCAATGACTCTGCCACTCACATATAGATCTACTAAGTATATTTAAAATGTATATTACGTATGCTGAAATTTGTTAAATACACTAGTCATTTTCTTTAACATTTGTCAAATCATGCAACATTAGATTTTGGCATAAAGCATAACAGCAAAGACATAAAAATATTATAGAAGGTAGAGAATCTTAAAAAAATTAATTGGCCCCATTTACATTTGGTCTTTGATGATAAATTCTTTTTTGCACATCAGAGAATAGCTGCTTCTTCCCTGGAGCAAAATAAAGTTTTTTTTTTCTCCTTCATTCTCTCAAAGTTTATATTTCTGCCCAAGTATTAAATGCATTTCAGTTTCTGTGGCCTGTGCTTCAGAGAACTTCTCTGAGGGTGAGCTTTTGAAATATGATTAGATCTTAATTCTTTAACTATTTTCATAAGCTTGTTTCACAGTTTGCATTCTTATTCAGTAATGGGAAGAAAACTCATGTAAGTCTTATATGATCATTTATGGGTGTTAGCCATGTAAGCATGTATGTTGCAATGGTGAGAAAAGGAGTCTCTTGAATTACAGGGAGGGCAGAAAGCCAGCTGCCCCCCGTTATTCTTTAGGTTGTCCGTCACAGACCTGAAGACCAATCATTTTAGTCCACAGTATCGACCATAGTTATCAAATCTGTGTAGAGAATGCATCCAGCATTCATTTGCATATTCAGAAATGGGGCAAGTTCAGGAATATGGGCATATTTTCTGAGAATGGATCCATCAGTAGTTACTGAGGATAGTCAGTGGTGATATTGATAATGACATCACAGCCCTTTTCCAAAACTGTCTAGTTTCTTCCTTCTTTAATAGAGAATATAGCTCCTTACCAAAAAAATAGGCATTGACAAAAACGAAAACATTTGGGGCTCCTACTTACTAGGTTAAGGTTCTGGGTAAAGCAACAATATGAAATGACTTAAATCAATTTTCTAGAAATGAATCAAAATTGAAGAATCACTAAGTGTGACATTGGCTGATGTTTTGCAGTTTAGAGCAGTTTGCCATTTTCTCAAGTCAGAATTTGCGCATAATGATGGAAAGGAAGAAGGAGCCTTTAATTAAAGTACCCTTCCTTGTAATGATCGTCTCAAACTGAGAACTTAACTGGGACTCAAAGTAAGATTCAGATGTTCTAGGGGCAACAGTGGGACTCGATCTCATTAATAGTAACTTCATACGGAGACAGATGGTTATTAGACTCATCATGGTGATCACTTCATAACGTATGCAAATATCAAGTCATTCTTCAGGACACCGGAAACTAACAATATATGTCAACTCTATTTCAATTTTAAAAAGAAAATCATCCTGTGATCTTGTGCTGCTGGATAGGGAACTCTACTCAGTACTCTGTAATAACCTATAGAGAAAAAGAATATGAAAAAGTGGATATATGTATATATAGCTAAGTATTAATAATGTACACACCTTTGCTACATACCTGAAACTAACACGCCACTGTTAATCAACTATAGACCAATATAAAATAAAATGTTTAAAGTTAAAAAAATGTTTTCAGTTTAAAAGCTTACCAAAAAATCATCTTATGTTAAAATTTATCATCAGCCACTCCCTAATAAAGATGAGCTTGAAATTCTAGGGAAAAAATTATAGGGGAAACAATGATTTCAGAAATACCCTGGTACATGCCAATATTTGTTATTGTTTAATCAGTGAGTCGTGTCCAACTCTTTGCAACCCCATGAACTATAGTCCTCCAGGCCCCTCTGTCCATGGAATTCTCCAGGCAAGAACACTGGAGTGGGCTGCCATGCCCTCCTCCGGGGGATCTTCCAACCCAGGGATCGAACCTGTGTCTTCTGCATTGCAGGCAGATTCTTTACTGTTGAGCCACCAGGGAAGCACTTCCTCTGCTGTCTGTCAAAGATGTGACCAATTTCCAAGATCTTAATTGAAGCCATCTGCATTTCATCTTCAGTTTTGAAGGATACTTTCACTAAGTATGCAATTCTAGATTGACAAATTTTTTGCTTTCAGCACTTTAAAGATTCATTATGTTATCTTTTGACTAGTATAGTTTCAGATGAAAAATCCTTACTCTTATCTTTTTACTGTATCCTTTTTCTGGATGTTTTTAGGATTTTACCTTTATTTCAATTCTTGCGATTTGATTATGGTATATCTGATTTGATTTTCGTTATCTTTCTTTATTGTTCTGGTTCATTGATCTTCTTCAACTTGTGGGTTTATCGTTTTCTTCACATTGGAAATTTTCCCACAATTATGTCTTTAAATATTTTCCCAAACCTTCTCCTCCTGGTAAACAGTTTTGCATATGTTAGTTGCTGTGACATGGTCTCAGCGGGTCATTAAGTTCAGTCTTTTGTGTCTCTGATGGTCATTTGGATTTAAAATGCCTTTTCTTCATATTCAGTGATCTTTTGTAGTGCCAAACCTGTTATCCCACCAGTGAACTTTCCTTTCAGATAATACATTCCTGTGTTCCAGGCTGTTCAGCCCTTTTTTAGTTCTGTTTCTCTCTTCACTGTGTTCAGGTTTTTGTTTAAATACGTGGGTCTGTTTTTAATTAGTATTTTAAAATCTTTGTCTACTAATTCCTCCATCTCTGTCACTTCTGGGTCTAAGTCTGTTGCCTGACTTCTCTCCTGCACACATATTCCTGCTCCTTCTTCTGTCTGCTTATCTTTGATCCTTCAATCCAGTATCTGCCTCCTGGACAAAGGCAGGGTGAGCGCTGGGCTTATCTTGCCAGTTCCCCACCCTTCCCAGGGGCATGGACCTGTGCTTCCTGCTCCCACATCACATCTGACAGTGGTGCTTCCTGCATCTCTTCCAGTTTCCTGGCTGTTTACACAGCAGGCTGTGTACAGCCCCAGGTGCTCTATCCCGGCCAGATGTAAAGTGTGAATTTTATTTTTGCTTTCAAACTTATACCTTTATTTTGAGGTACAACACAGAGATTTTTCAAGTTGGAAAGTTCTGTAAATATATTAAAGACAAGTATCTGTTCTGAATTCTCTGAATGTTGCTGTTGGCAGAGCAGTACACGGTTACATATTAGCATCTGCACCAGCGGCCATAACCACACTCGCAGTGTTTGACGAAGCACCAGGTGGATTCCTGCAAAGCTCATGAATAGAAAACACTGCACAGTAAACCGAGCTTTATGCTGCGTTTCAAGATTCTGGGAAGCATCTTTCTCTTTAATCCTAAAAGCAAATATATTATTCAAAGATGTATACTATTATATTTTTAAAGAAACTTCTCTGTATAAGATCTGGGTTTGCCTTGAATATGAGTATTCTAGATGAGTCTCCTAATTTTCATCTCCCCAGGTCACGTTCTTAGAAATCATGAATGCCTGGACTTTCACCACTAATGATAGGAAATGAGAAAAAAAAAAAAAAAAAAAGGGAGGGGGTGGAGAATGAAGGACTCTTTTGGAATTAAGACAAAATACCCTGCAGAAAAAAGGTGGCAATTGAGATGATTAACCATCAACACTTTTGTGAAAGTTATCTGGTGCTCCTTTCCAGGAGGGTCTGGAACCCTAGAGTTTGATGGGAATCACAGAGAAAGTGGATGAACACATTAGACTCTCAAGCAGAGAAGAGTGAGCCGAGGAAGCAGCCAGGAGCAGCAGAGGGACCTGAGCCCCAGGGGCGGGAGGCCAGGCCACGGGGGCCAGGAGGTCAAAGGACAGCAGCGAAAGCAAAACCGCTTTCTCGTTTCAGGACTCTCCTCTCATCTGTTTTTCTGTGTCTGTTCAGGCCATGCTGCAGATGATTGTTGGAAAATCGTGTTTCTAAATAGTAACCATGGCCATAAAAATAAGATTAAAATAACTAACCCTAACCTAATTTTATGTATGGAAATAAAATGGACAGTCAGTACATCCTGAGAATAAAATTATTCAGAAGTGTTTTAGAGGCAGTTTGCATCGTAACTGAGCTGTAGAATTTCAACAGTGCTAAACTAGAGCTTTTTAGACTTACTTAAGAGGAGTTCCAGAGAAGGCAGTGGCACCCCACTCCAGTACTCTTGCCTGGAAAATCCCATGGACGGAGAAGCCTCATAGGCTGCAGTCCGTGGGGTCACTAAGAGTCGGACACGACTGAGCGACTTCACTTTCACTTTCCACTTTCATGCATTGGAGAAGGAAATGGCAACCCACTCCAGCGTTCTTGCCTGGAGAATCCCAGGGACAGGGGAGCCTGGTGGGCTGCCGTCTATGGGGTCGCACAGAGTCGGACACGACTGAGCGACTTAGCAGCAGCAGCAGCAGCAGCTGCTAGCAAGAGGAGTTCAGAAATCCAGGCAGCTGTGATTTAGGCTCAAACAGTAAAGGCCTTGGAGGGTGATACGTTCATTTTATTTCTTCAGTTAGTCTCATTATTCCCCAGAGTCCTGATTCTGCCCCCTGTGGCTCTGGCCAGTCCTGGAGGTGTTCATGTCTCACCAGCTGGCCTCACTTTAAAGCCAGCATTGTCGATTTTGAGTGGCCGGAATGCTTCCTGGATCCCGGGGGCTCAGACTGACCCTCTGCCTCTTCTCTGCCTGGTTTCCCAGGTGACTGTTGACACCTGCCTGCACACCTGGACTCGCCCAGAAGCCTTCTCTGCCGGCCCTGCAGAGGTCCCCGCGAAGCTCTCCTTCTGCACCCCGAACTGGGGATGACGGGCCTCACCACCCACCCTGTCCTTTACTCGAGGACACGGCTCCGCTAAAGCTTAGCCCCCCGGTTCTGCCCCCTCCACAGTCAGGCCTCCCCATCTTCCTACACACAGCTGTGCTGTCCTACAAAAAACAAACGAGCAGCCACCCTTTCTTTCCGCACTTGCCCTGCAACCTCCAGCCCATCTCTCTGTTGTTCGGTAGCAGAGTCTGGACCCCTCACCCCAGCTCCTGCCATCCCCTCATTTCCTGGGTTTCCCGGGGCACTGGGCCCACTCGGCTCACATCTGGACCACCAGTCCCCCTCATGCCCACCTTGACACTCTGGAAGTATTGCTGAAAGCATCTTTAAATTAAAAAGTACTGGCCGAGACAGATGCACCTCGTGAGTTTCTCCACGGCCTGGGTTTCCTCCAGAGTGGTTTATCAGTCACGGGGCCGCAGGGACTCTGAGTCCCTGGGAGAGCAGCTGCAGTCAGGCCCGGCCCCTCTTGGGGCTCCAGGTGGGAGGGCCTCGAGGGATCTGGGGAGCTTGTCATGAAGCACAGGGCTGCATAGTCAGCTTGGGTCCTGTAACAGACCCACATGGGCGCCTTGTCAAGAGCAGAAACGTCCCCCCAGCGGCTGGGGGGCGTGAGTCCGCGATGGGTGCCGGCGGGACCCCCCTCCCACCCCACCCCGACACACGCGCCTTCTCACTGTGACTGCGCAACTGCCTGCGGGGCTGGCGGGGCCTCTTCTTACCAGCGGATCCTGGCTCCAGAGCCTCACCCTGCAACCCAGTGACCCCCAAACTATGCTGTGTGTGTGTGTGTCTGTCTGTCTGTCTGTCTCAGCTTGTCTGACTCTGTGCGACCCCACGGACTGTGGCCCGCCAGGCTCCTCTGTCCATGGGATTCTCCAGGCCAGAATACTGGAGTGAGTTGCCATGCCCTCCTCTAAGGGATCTTCCCGACCCAGGGATCGAACCTGTGTCTCCTGCATTGCAGGCGGATTCTTTACCGTCTGAGCCTCACTCCAAACACCACCACTTGGAGATGGTTTGTTCCCTGGAGAGGTGGAATGAGAGAGGAGACCCAGGGCTAAAATTAAAATGGAATTGTACAAGAATCAATATCCTGAACATCTAGACACCCTTCTGAAAACCTTGGTCACCAGATGTGCGCCTCCAGGCGGTAAACCCACGGGCGCAGCGCTGGGCAGCCAGACGATGGTGTGGGAGAGTCCGGGAGCCAGCGTGCACCCATCCCCAGGCCTGCCGGTTCCAGAGGGCCACGCTTTAAATAAGAACGAACGCCAAAGGTCACCCAAAATGCAAAGCAATTTCTAAGGTGAAAAACAGACCAAAATGGGCTGGCTCAGCAAGGAAATAGAGGGAACTACGAAAAAACAGAGATGCTCTAGAGAGCAGAGCATGTGTGTGTGCTTGGACACACAGATGTGTCTGGGTGTGTATGAAATTAACCCCCGGGGAGCAGTGGGCCCTGAGAGGCCCTGGGCCAGCGCTCCAGCCGGTGCGGGGCCTGCTCCCCTGTGGGTCGGTCCCGGCTCCCTCGTGCCCTGTGAGTGCCGCTGCGGCGGGTTACTGAACCTCACTGCACCTCAGCTTCCTCAGCCCTTATCAAAGGGGGTGTGATGGTGCTGTTCAGAAAGCAACAACAGAGCTCTTGGAAATATAAATTGCATGGCAGAATTTTTTAAAAATCCAAAGTTGAGAAATCCATACAAAATATTAATATCAAAAAGACAGGGTAATAGAAAATAGAAACGATGAGAAAAAGACAATAAACCTGAGAGGTCTAGTCCTCAGAGCTGAAAGGCAGGCGGTCGGAGAGAGGAGACAGAGGGAGAGAGGGTTGGGGAAAAAGAGGAAACGAGACAGTCATGACCAAAACGTGTTCTAGAATGAGGGCCACAAGCCCAGACCGACAGGGCCAGTGTGCTGCGTGCACAGTGCGTGGGAGGGGAGGCCGGCGGCTTCACCGTGACGTCCCCCGGCTCGGAGGATAACATGGAGATGCGAGGCTCCCAGAGACAGCAAGGCAGCTCACACACAGGCCCGGAGCTTGAGTGCAAAGGAGAGAACGCGGCTCTCAGGGTGTGGGCTGGTTCTGGGACGGCCACCCCACTTCCCGGGCACAAACGGGGCGATTTAGGTGTGCTTGTCACTCCAGGGGAGGAGGGCAGGGCAGGGGCTCAGACCTCAGCTCAGCGCCTCTGGGCCTCCCCTCCGCCTCGGTCAGGAGCATCTAGTTCTTTTATCTCTGAACTAAGGGAAAGGGCATTAAATTTACCTCCCCTCCTCCTCGCCACCCCTCTCCTCTGGTTTCCTCTTCCTCCTCTTTCCTGTCTCTCCCCCTGCACCTCTGAGCCGGCACACTTCTGCTGGATCTATTTCTGTCTCTCCTTCTCCCTTTCTCTTTCCACAGAAGTCTGTGTTTGCCTAATAATTGGCAGGAGAGATCTTTTTTTTTTCTCTTTTGCTTTTTAAGTGATGAATAGTTGGCATTAGATCAAAGGCAAGGCCTGTGGTTTTCTGGCTGCCCCAGAAGGGCGTTGCGGCTGGCGGCCGGCCCAGTGCCTGGTGACGGGCGTGTGCAGAGACGCCACGCTGACAGGTCACTGTGTGTGTGTGTGTGTGTGTGCTCCTGTCCGTGTGTTTTTCAGGCCAACAGCAGGCTGAAGCAGATTGAGAAGGAATACACCCAGAAGCTGGCCAAGTCTTCTCAGGTAAGAACGTTAAACAAAACAGAGCAAAACCAAAGCAAACAAGAAAGAAACCTCAGCATAAAGGGGTTTGTACTTCACAGCTCAACGCACTTCTTTTCAGTCTTTTTATGGATGAGTACCATATTTTGATAAGTATGTGTATAGATAAAATAGGTTTTTAATATTTCAGTCTCAATTTTAAAAAATCAGGCAAATCGAACCATTTGAACCAACACACACAGCCAAGTCATGGCACACGTGTGCTCAGATGTTATAAAACCAGCCTGTGCACTTGGACAAGCCCAGGCCAAACCACGTTTCACAAGGGCAGGAGATACACGCCTGCACTTGTGATAGAAACGCTTGTGATGCCATCTAACTCTTCTGCAGTGTTCCATGTTTTTTCACCTAAATGCTGATATCAAACTGTAGTGCCAGAGAAGACTCCTGAGAGTCCCTTGGACAGCATGGAGATCAAACCAGTCAGTCCTAAAGGAAACCAGTCCTCAATATTGATTGAAAGGACTGATGCTGAAGCTCTAATATTTTGGTCTTCTGAAGTGAAGAGCTGACTCATTGGAAAAGACCCTGATGCTGGGAAAGATTGAGGGCAGGAGAAGAGGGTGTCAGAGGATGAGATGGTTGAATGGCATCACTGACTCAATGGACACTTGCTGTACTTAGTCACTCAGTTGTGTCCAGCTCTTGGCAACCCCATGGACTGTAGCCCACCAGGCCCCCTCTGTCCATGGGATTCTCCAGGCAAGAATACTGGAGTGGGTTGCCATGCCCTCCTCCAGGAGATCTTCCCAATCCAAGGATCAAACCCAGGTCTCCCACATTGCAGGCAGATTCTTTACTGTCTGAGCTACCAGGGAAGCCCCTCAATGGACATGAATTTGGACAATTTGATCCCTCCTGGTGAGGGATCAGGAGGCCTTCTGTGCTGCAGTCCACGGGGTTGTGAAGACTCAGGCACAACTGAGTGACTGAACAGCAACAGCAAAAGGCTGGTTAACAAGATTCAAAATGGCAAGTACACCGAGTTAAATTAGCAGCTCCACTGTTGACTCCTTTTGGGGGAAAGAGAATTTACAAGCCCGCGCCCCAGCGAACGCGCCTTGCTGCGTGTTCTTACTGCAGCAGTTTTAGTAGAAGGTTTTCTGCACAAGTTGTTGTAAAGATCTCCTTTGGTGTCACCCAGGAGATTCCAAGCATTCCTTAGCTGTGTGAGTCATTCTGGAATAAACAAATGCTGATTTTCATCTTACCGATGGCGAGATTAAGCCATTTCATTTTATAGACATCATATCTAATGATTTTTTAAATCAGCTTTCCTTAGTGTTTTCGCCACGAGTACAGTGAGGTGGCAGTCCGCTGAAATGCTTGTGCCTTTCTACAGGTCACCAAACACTGGTGTTACTGGCAACACCACAGCAAAGTAATAATAAAATTAAGAAATGTATGGGTCTCTGATCATATTGACTGGAGGAGGAAATGGCGACCCACTCCAGGATTCTTGCCTGTGAAATCCCATGGACAGAGGAGCCTGGCGGGCTAGGGTCCAGGGGGTCGCTGAGAGTCGGACACGACTGAGCAACTAAACGACGGCAGCAGTGATCACTGGTGCGTTCAGTCCTCGGTCACAGGCACTCGGCTTAGAAACTACTCCTGGCCCCGTTTTTCACTGGAGAAAACTGAGACTCAGAGAGGCGAGGTCACACAGGTTAGCAGGTGACTAAGCCAGGAGCCAGCCTGTCTTCCAGCTGGAACGGAAGCTCTTAACCTGACCCCACCCATCTGACCCAACCCTCACTTTTTTAATATGGCAAAACTCTGCTGAATAACTATGAAATTTCTTAGGTTCTGCAGTTATTGGTAAAATGTGATATATAGTCCCATCCTATCGGGAAAGCAAGAAGTCTTTGTCTAAGTGAAGACTGAAAGCTGAAGGCAATTCTTGATTGCCCTTCTCCCAAGAAAGAAAACAGGGAAATGTTCTTTTTAATCCAGTGAGAAAGGTTGTTCTAGTCAAAAGAAATCTTATTACTCCAAAAGCTAAGCTAGAACATGAAAACACCCCAGCTGGCATCCCCTCACATCCAGCTTGCAGTGCTTTATGCTAAATGGGGAGGCAGGAGGCAGCTGCGAGTGAGAAGCGAGACCGCTGATGGAAATGCCAGGATGAGCAGGGTGTTGACGTTTATCTCAGGAAAGGTGTGAAGAAGCCTGACTCGTCCTCGGTAAAACAGATGGAACCTGAGTGGTGTGGAAGCACGGCTGAGCCTTCTGAATACCTACCTGCCCCACCACTTGGGCGACCGCGAGCCCATTTCCTGCCGCCTCCGGAGTTCCCTGCGCTCACTTGTGAAACAAGGGGCAGCGGTGACCTCAGAGCCGCTCGGCGCAGGGAGGGCCTGGGGCCCAGCGAAGGCCTTCCCCCCGTGAGTTCTCACCGGAGCTTGAGAGACAGGAGAGGAGGGGGCGGAGGATGGAAAAGAATGGAAGGAGCAAGAAATTGGTTATTTTAAATTTATTTTGGCGTGCTCAAGAATTGATGAAACCTCCCTCCAAAATCTGGAGAGGCAGTGGGGTGCTGACCATTTCCCTCAGTAGGGACGAGCAGGAGGCAGGGAGCAGAAATCCGCTGTGACCGCTGCCACATCCGTAAGTGAAGGGCAGGGCGACCCCCAGAGAGAGGGTCCCCCACCCCAGGCCCGACCTTCTCCTGAGAGGCGGGGTGCGCTGACAGGACGGACTTTGTGTGTGCCCCCCACAGCGTAAAGCTTGACGTGCGTGTGAGCGCGCGTGTATGTTTCCATCTGCGAACTGGCACTTGAGAAGCACTGGCCTACAACCCAGTCAGTTCAAAGAGGCAGATGATTTAAAAATAAACATTATGAGACGGAACTGCGGGCTGACTTTCACTGTTTTCCCGAGATAGTTTGCTGGAATCTCTAACTCGTATCTCAGCTGAAGGGAGTGCCAAAAGCAAAGCTGCTTAACTGTTTATCAGATTTTTAAAAATCCTTCTCTCAAAAAAAAAAAAAAAGTAAGATGAACGCATTAGTAATGAATGCATGGTACCTAGGGGAGCATCAGGTTAAATTTGGAAAATATTTTAAATATTTTCCTCCCTTGAAGGAACTTACTTCATCCTTAAGATTTTATCAAGCTGTAGGACCTCGTGGCTCATGGCCCCTGTGCCCTTGGGGACCCAGGACGGTGCCCCCCGACTCCCCCCCAGGACGCTCAGTGACCCCTGATGGTGACGCTGGCACCCTCCCTGGGCACATTCCCAGATACAGTTCCCATCAGAACCGCATGTTTGTTCTTTTTTATCTTAATATTAATATTAACTTTGCCTTTTCATCTTTCATGTGGTCTTCCCCACTCAACTGACTTACCTGGTGGCCATTTTTCAAAGAGAAATCTTGCCGTCATATAGGAATGTAGACAGTATGGAGACGTGCTGGTGGAGCCCACCCACGGCCCCCCACACCCCTGCTGCTGCAGAGCGGAGCCCAGGCGCAGCCCCCTGCCCGTGCCCCGGCCTTCCTTCCCTGCCCAGCCACCCGGAGGGCACGTGCACCCCCTCCCTCTTACTCCTAGGATCTTTTCTTCAGTGTTTGCCAAACCCTGCCAAGTACCTTGCACTTTAAAGAAGAGTTTTATGAAAATCTTGACTATACTATGATCTGAAAAACAAGAGTTAAAAATGAAAGCCTACTCTCTATTTAGAATCCTGTTATTTTTGAGACCCGGTAAGACCACTGACGTTTATGCAGAGTAGAAATTGCTTGACAGTAATGATGAACTATCGTAGCTCTCGGTGGTTAGGTTGTTCCCAGCATTAGCTCCATATAGCTTTCCTTTTGCTTCCCCATATACTAATTTTCAGTATCCATGTGGAAATGTTCTAATCCACTTCCTCTAAAGCCAACACAAGGTAGACGTTTAGTTGAGTTGTGGCCTTTCGTTCTATGATTTTTAATACGATTAAATCAAAACCAGGAGGGTTTGATTATGATTGTGTGTGTCAGTTTTTGTTTTTCTGAGAAACTTTTTGAATTATCATTCTATGAAAAGACTGTGTGTGTGAGCTCAGTCATGTCCAACTCTTTATGGCCCCATAGACTGTAGCTCTCCAGACTCCTCTGTCCATGGAATTTTCCAGGCAAGAATCCTGGAGTGGGTTGCCATTTCCTCCTCCAGGGGATCTTCCCAACCCAAGAATCAAACCTGTGTGTCCTGCATCAGCAGGTGGATTCTTTACCACTGAGCCTCCTGGGAAGCCCTGTGAAACCCTATGAAAAGACTAGATTATCTCAATGTAATCATTGAGGTATTATATCATTGATTATATTATAATCATAGTGTAATTGTGGATCATAGTTCCACGACTTCAGTATCTATCAAGTGCCAGTAATCTGCACCAAAGAGAAGATACTCTGTCTCACAGGCGAGGGCTCCGGCCGAGACCTGCTTAATCTAGCTAGCGTGACTACTTCTCAGTCTCAGAGTAAACCTAAAACTGCTTCTAAAGTTATCCACATTTCAGTCACCTCTCTAAATCGATCACATCTGTCAGCCTCTCAATTTCATTGTGAGGCATTTTACCTAAAGTGTTTTGAAACTCTTCCTGAATCATCATCATAAGTTTTAAAATGCAACTTTCCAAAGATAATTTCATTATCTCTCCCAGAGGCATCTCATTATTCCTGCAAAGAATGTAAGGTTTCATTTTCTAACAAAAGCAAGCGTGTTCCCCTCAGAACATCCTGCCCTTCACCCGTTGTTCCTTCCAAAACATGCAGTGACTTCTTTTTGATGAATGCATGTCATAAATCTCCTGAAAGGAAGAAACCCATATCTCATGTCATTGTGGTCATTTGAAGAGCTCCCCAATTTTTTTTTTTAATCTTCAGTCTTGGTCAGTTAGAAGCGAATCTAAATCTTAGTAATTCGTAAAGACATGAAATTACTTTTGCTTTAACAATGCATCGTGTAATCATGGTGAGGGATGTACAAATCACCATGTGATGAAATTGCACAGAAATAAACACACAGTGAACACACTACAGAACTCAGCTCATCACTTCTGCCACGCTTGAGTTTACTCAACTTGAAACACTGCAATAGTCATTGAAATAGTTATTTTTACTATTTGGCCCCAAGTTCTTACGAAATATCCATCTTGGGTTTCATGTTGGGCCAAGGAAATCTGGCTCCTCCTTATCTCTGGCTCCTCTGGCTCTGTGACTGCGAGCTGATCATTCTGTGCCTCAGTTTTTGACATTTACTCTAAGAATTTAACCTTCCCTGTTTCGTAGAAGTGCTATGAGAATGAACTGAATTGATGCCAACTTGGAAACATTTAATCAGAATTCAAAAAACAGATGAAAACATCTTCGTTCTCAGTAAATGAATCCCTCCACTCCTTGCAGAAGGTTCCAGTTTGCACTTTAGAATGTAATATATTTTGTCATTTATTTCACACTTGTCTTCTGTTTGATTATTTTCAAATTCTAAGTGTTGAACTCAGTCACAGTGAGCTTGTGCACTTCTCAAAGCATAAATGTTCCTTTTTTGGGGGTAAATGCTCTATTTTTGTCCATGTGTGTGAGCTCAGTCATTCAGTCGTCTCTGAATTCAGTCATCCGAACCCAAAGAGTCGTCAGTCTGACTCTTCAACCCTATGGATTGTAGCCCACCAGGCTCCTCTGTCCAGGCGAGAACACTGGAATGGATTGCCATGCTCTTCTCCAGGGGATCTTCCCAACCCACGGACTGAACCCGCGTCTCTCGTGTCTCCCGCTTTGGCAGGCGGGATCTTTACCACTGGCACCACCTGGGAAGTCCATCTCAGTCGTAACAGCTGATGTTTCTACAGGACTTGGCTTCTGGAAGACTCCAGACAGTTTCTGTTTACTGCCTCATAATACTGTACTCTAGTTTTGTTATCAAAACACAGTTGAAAAACTGAGCTTCAAGGAAAACGCAGAACTAAGTGGTCCAGTCTTTCTCACCAACCAGCCCTTCTCCAGTAGACCCAAAACTATAAGGACCTAACCCACGATGAAAGTTTCTTCTTCTTTTATTAGAAGGGAAAACCGTTTCCTTCTTCTGAAAGGGAATTTGCTGAATTGCTGTTGAATTTTAAAGGAAATGGAGACATCCGAACCCAAAGAAGAGTAATGCTTCCAGTAAACCTGTTAAAGAGAAAAGGCCCTCACCCGATTATTTGAGACCACAGAGGGGACCCAGTGACAGAAGAGAGCCAGTCCTCGAATGTAGAGAAGCCACAGCAGTCTATATGAGTAAGGAAGAAAGCAACCTGTTGGGAGCGCTATCAGGATAAACTCCTCTTCAATCCCAAAACTGTGTTTAAAAGCAAGAGAGGGCAGGAGCTAGCTGAGAGGAAGCGCCTAGCACAGCAGCCTGCCCAGGTGGTGGTCAGGACTGCCTAGTCGCACGCTGGGCTCTATCTGCCTCTGTGTCCCGCTCTGTGGGAGACGGCCGATGACTGCTGGCCGCACAGCAGTAACTGACCCGGGAACGGAGGCGCTTAGCACAGTACACAAGCGTGAGCACACACTCAGAGGAGGCGCTTAGCACAGTACACGAGCGTGAGCACACACTCAGAGAAGGCGCTTAGCACAGTACACGAGCGTGAGCACACACTCACAGGAGGCGCTTAGCACAGTACACGAGCGTGAGCACACACTCACAGGAGGCGCTTAGCACAGTACACGAGCGTGGGCACACACTCAGAGGCCGTTGTGTAGAACTAGGTGGCTATGAAGAATGGACTCTGACGATTTTTTTTGGTTATTAGAGTTCAAAGTATAATGAAAGGCAAACAGCTTTTTTTTTTCCTACTCCAGCAAGACTGTTTCTTGGTAAAATAAATCCTGACACATTTCATATTTTTGGGATCACAGATGTTCTTTCCCCTGATGAGTAAATACTGTGGAATGTTATAGTGGGAACGGCTTCCTGGCGTGTTTGGTTCAGCAGTTGCTCACCATTCACAGCTTTGCCGTGTGGGGTCTCATGCACTGGCGCGCGGGGCGCTAGCTGTGGCCGCGCCTCCCTGCGAGCGCGCCCGGGAGGCTGGGTGCACGAGGTGGGCTGTGTCCGAGGCGCGAGTCGCAGCGCGCACTCTGATTGCAGGTGATCGCCGAGCTGCAGGGCACCGTCTCCTCGCTGCGGGAGGACAGCAGCCGGCAGCAGCTCGCGGCCGAGCGGCGGCTCCAGGAGGTCGTGCGCAAGTTTGAAGACGAGAAGCAGCAGCTGATCAGAGAGAACGAGCGAGCTGTCAAGGTAAGGCACCTTCACGTGGCTGCCAGCAGGCGAGGCGGCCGCAGGCACCATTGTCCAGCGTGCCCCCTGGCCTCGCGTGTGCTGGGCTCTGATGCAGCCGGCCCTGCGAGGCCACGTGCCCGCAGGGACAGGCCACCTCAAGCCCAGCACGCCCACAGCTGACACGTGCTTGAGAGCCACCCCATGCCCACCCCAGGCTCCTTGGAGCCGCCTCTGGCCAGAGCAAGCGCGTTGGCACTGCTGGCAGGTAAACGCATGGGCAGCTCCCGTTTTCCTGCCCCTGCGCACCGCGTCCCCCAGCACTGCCAGGGTCTGATGCGCGGACACCCGCTCTATGGCGGCCCGCCTCCGACGGCCAGGTGATCCCCTGGGCCGGTCCTGACTTCACCACAGAGAACATGGATGAAAGCATCTGTGTCATTCGGGGTTTAATGTGAGGATAAGCGTCTGGAGCCTTTATAAGTAACATTTAAAGAGAACAAAGTGTGTATTAAAGAATTCCCGGCAAAAGGTTGTTTCTCGGTCATTTGATTTTGTTACAACAGTGCTGAGTGCAGGTAGGGTGATCACATCAGAGCGTGTGGGCTTTGTCTCGCCTCTTCTGCCCAGCGCCTCCATCTTTCTCTCTTCTGGCCTGTTGTTGGCCATCCCCGTGATTTGGAGGAAAGTCAGTGTCCGCGTCGCTTGCTTTTTCATATATACCCTTTACACTGGACAGCGTGAATAGAAGCAAAAACCTTAAGATGTGGACAAAACCTTCCAGGCCAGCACACCCTGCCTCCTGACCAGGGGTGGGGACCTATTTCCTCCTTCATGAGATTTTCCCTATATTTTTCCACCTGTGAGCATTTCTTTCCCCCCTACATGTGATGAGACACAAAAAGGTGTTTCTTTTTTCATATTCTGATAATTTTTTTTTAATCTTTGAATTTTCATTTATAAATGCAGGAAAAAGTCCACATTGGTCTGTAGAACTCTTTTGCTTTGTATGAACTAAGTTGACTACTTTCTTTCAACTCTTTTTCTATATAAATATTTCATTTTAAGTGAATTTCTTTTCCACTTGAAATCTAAATACTGTGTTGTAGGTAATTGCCAAATTTTAAATAAATAATTGGATCCCAACATATGCAAAATGGAAAACATCAATTTACTCCATAACAACATAATTTCTAGTATTGTTTCTTAAAGATTAAAAAAATCTTGAAAGAAATATAATTCATATTTGCCTAGTTTTGTTTATTTTTGCAGTTGTAATCCGTTTACCTGTTACAACGGAAAAACCTGATCCTAATTTCCAGCCAACCGTCAAATCGTAAAGGCTGAAGTTGACATTAAATGATGAGAGACATACATTGACATGCATACACTGGGCTTCCCCATTGTCTCGGCGGGCAGAGAGTCTGCCTGCGGTGCAGGAGACACAGTGGACGCAGGTTCGGTCCCTGGGTTGGGAAGATTCCCTGGAGAAGGAAATGGCAACTCGCTCCAGTATTCTTGCCTGGAAAACCCCATGGACAGAGGAGCCTGGCAGGCTACAGTCCAAAGGGTCTCAAAGAGACAGATATGACTAAGTACACAGGCATGGCATCCATATACATATACATATATATATATATATATATATATATATATATATTTGTAACATATAATGACCAAAGCTTAGATGCCTGAAAATAATTAAAATTACAATGTAGATAAGGTGTGTTTGAGTTTTGATTCATTCATTTATACTATGGTTGAAGTGCATGACTTTTTCTTTACTGACCTGTATCAGTGTTAATGTGTTAACACTTGTTGCCTTGCTTTTTTTTTTTTAGTCTATGTCACAAAAATAAGAATGAGAGCTAGTATTTCTTCAACAAGTACTGTGTACCAGGCTTTCTGCCAAACCTTTTCTTTCATCCCATGTTCCATTGTCTCATTTAAGTCTTATAAGTAGTCTTGTTGAGGAAGGCATTTCCATCGTCCCATCTTACAGATGGAAGAGTCAAGGCTCTGGGGTGATGTGACCACTGAGGACAGGCTCAGTGTCTTCTGACGCAAGAGCCTCAGTGATTTTACCGTGCACAGAAGCCCTGTGTCCACACTGCCTGTGACGGTGGGCCATGCCCGGGTGCGTCGGTGAGCTCGGGAGCCCTTGCTCGCGTTTCCTGCTGCCTGAAGGCGGGTAGCACCTTTGCAGCACTTGTTCCTCTCGGCATTCTAGTCATGTTTGTTTTGTGGACGCAGATACGCGAACGGAGTTAGATACTCGGAGAGAGACACAGTCACCAAGTACATTTGTCTGCATATGCACTCAAGTCAGCTGACGAGGACCTACGCTTTGTAGTGCTAGATATCAACGCATTTAAATGTCGGTTGTCAGCAGCGCTGTAAGAACAGTGTGTGCGCTGCCTGTGAAGTGCGCCTCTGCCCACCTTCCGGGTTGGAGGATGGGGTGGGTGGTAGACCCAGCAGCAGGCCGAGCAGGCCATCGGAGGGTTCCTGTGAGTACGCGGGCCTTTCGTCACAGTGAGGCTGTAGGGGAAAACGGAGGTGTTGAGTAGGCCGAAAAACCCACTTACAGGCCTGCCAGTCTGGAGAATAGTGCAGAGTACCCCTCACTATTCAGTCACCCCGGAGGCATGCTGTTTCCAGGATCCACCCCGTGTGGCAGGTAAAGACGCGCCCAGAGCTTTAGCCAGAAGGATGCTCCTTCCCGTGCTCACACGCCTATCATGGAGCTCCCGTTCTGGGAAAGGCCCCCACAGCACCAGCATTCCCATCTCCTTTCGGTGCTGTGCTTTCCACCCTAGCACATCAGCTGAAAACTGAGCAATGTAGAAAATGATGCTGGAGAAGGATACTTAAGGATCTTAAAGATGTTCACAAGACAGTTTTCAATGAAAATGCAATTTATAAAACATTAAGTACATAAGAGGTCGTCTTTGCCCCCCCACCAAAAGTATATATAAAGGGAAGAAAGGCTGGAATTATGTGTCAGCATTTTGCTGGTGGATACTCTTAGTGGTGGAATTTGTGGTAATTTTCCTCTCTTAGCTCTATACTTTAGTTCTTTTTTAAATTAATTGATTTATTTTAATTGGAGAATAATTACTTTACAATATTGTGATGGTTTTTGCCATACCTCATCATGAATTGGCCACAGGTATACAAGTGTCCCCCCCATACTTTAGTTCTAACAACACTTTGACAACGTGACACAGTAAATAATTGTTCGCTAGAAAAGAAAACGCCTTAGCCTGAAGGAGTTCAGAGGTGGACGTCAGGGAGTCCTGTAGCTGAGACCCACGGTGGGCATGAGCCTCGCTGTCTAGGAGACCAGGAGGGGAGCGTGCTATGGAGGGGAACTCCTGGGACATAGAGAGAGTTCTAGAAACACGGTCACGCAAGCAGATCCTTTACGCTGAAGTACACCGCGTCTCCAGAGCATAAGTCCTCATCACTGCTCACTGCTTCAGTTCATCCTCAGCTTCAGAGGCGAGCTTCTGAAGAGACCTGCCGCTGCTGTGTAACAAGTCACCCCAGAACCTGGGGGTTTAGAGCGACAGCTGTTTCGCGCGCACCAGTCTTTGCGTCAGGAACGTGCGCGGGGGCGGCGTGGGGTGCGCCCTGGTCAGCTACTTCTCCCGGAAGCTGGGCTGGGCTGTGGTGCCCAGGACCGTGCATGGCCTCTTTTGTTTTGTTTTAATAAAATATACTCGATTGTTTTTATAAAAGTGGATAATGGCATATGCTCATGAATAATTCCAAGTGCAGTGGGGAAAGGGAAAAATACCTGAGGTCACTGCAGAGTTCATCACCCAGAAGCAGCCAGCCACCTTAGCAGTCAGGTGAGGTCATCGCAGGTGCCTGACTATTGCAGGGAGAGAGGAAAGAAAGATCCAGATGGACTGGTGAGCCGGGTTCACCCGCTAGATTCTGTATTTGTGTTAGGCTTAGAAAAATCTCAGGTTGATTTTACTTAAATTCGGCAGATTGGTGAATCTAGAGTGAAACAGGAAGAACTGTTAAACTTTGGGGCAGAATTTGAGTTTTGGCTGAAAACTGAGTTCATTAGAATAACACACATGCTCCCTTGACGCTCTTCACTCCTCTTGCCTGGGGTGTACACAGTCTGGGCTTGCGACACGTACAGTTTGTCTCTAACCATAACCTTACTTCATACCCACACTGTCTCTAAAGGACGTGGTACTTCCCACTGCTGCTGCTGCTGCTAAGTCACTTCAGTCGTGTCCGACTGTGTGCAACACCAGAGACTGCAGCCCACCAGGCTCCCCCGTCCCTGGGATTCTCCAGGCAAGAACACTGGAGTGGGTTGCCATTTCCTTCTCCAGTACTTCCCACTAGGCCCTTTATAATCAGCCTTCCACACTCCCGCCCCCAAACTCCTAACTTTCCTGTGGTTCCAAATGGGCAGGATTTCATGGGCAAGTGGTTCCTTCAAGATTCACAGTGCTGCCTTCCCCGGGTTTTTCCATGTTTAAGAATGTCTTCCAGGACGTCCCTGGCGATCCAGCGGTTAGGAATCCACCTTCCAACGCACGGTGTGAGGGTTCGATCCCTAGTTGGGGAACTAAGATCCCACATGCCTTACAGCAAAAAAAAAACAAAAAAAAATAAAAACAACAGAAGCAATATTGTAACAAATTCAGTAAAGACTAAAAGTGACCCATATAAAAAAAAAATCTTAAAAAAAGGTTTTTAAAAAGTCTGCTGATTAACCCTTATATTTGAATAACCTGTGAGATAGACATAGTATCCTTATCTTCATTTTCACCTGAAAACTTGGCCGTTGCTCACGTGGCACATAAAGCTGCCGTGGAGAAAACTAGGCAAGGCTGAGCTTCCCCAGGTCCGCAGTTTGCGGTTTCTAGGGGATTCCTGAAGAAGTCTGTCTTTATCGTTAAGCTTAATAGAGTAGCACAGATAAATTCTGCTTTTAACCAGGATCCCCCTAAATGCTAAGCATTCCATATCAACTGTCCCTGAAGTGCAGCGAACCTCCCCTCCATATAACACTTGCTGGTAGAGTCTCTGCATTTTCTGGAGCCTAGGGAAGGGGCCGGAGAGCTGGAGCAGAGGGCGCTCGCAGGCTGGTCAGGCTGACTGCTCTTTGAGTTCACACTGCCTTAAAGGGTGTGGGGGCAGCGGCATGTCATCCTGGGGATTGAGTTGTCCCAATTTGGTGTCCATATGCTGTGGTTTTTCCAGTAGTCATGTACAGACATGAGAGTTAGACCGTAAGGAAGGCCGAGCCCTGAAGAATTGATGCTTTCAAACTCTGGTGCTGGACGAGACACTTGAGAGTCCCTTGGACAGCAAGGAGCTCAAACCAGTCAATCCTAAAGGAAATCAGTCCTGAACATTCATTGGAAAAACTTAAGCTGATGCTTAAGCTGAAGCTCCTATACTTTGGCCAACTGATGTGAGGAGCCAGCTCATTGGAAAAAACCCTGATGCTGGGAAAGATTGAGGGCAGGAGGGGGAGGAGGCAGCAGGCAGCAGAGGATGAGACGGTTAGATGGCATCATCGACTCAATGGACATGGGTTTGTGCAAACTCCGGGAGATGGTAAAGGACAGGGAAGCCTAGTGTGCGGCAGTCCGTGGGGTTGCAAAGAGTCAGACACAATTTAGCAACTGAACAACAACGATTTTAATTTCTGATGTAGTAAATATTATAGATATAACCCACATACACAAAACCTCTTTGAGGTTCTTAATTTCTTAAAAGTGTAAAGGGGACCAGAGACCAAATCCTTTGAGAGTCGCTTGTCTAGACGTTGCCCTTCTCTCGACCTTATCGACAGCCTGCTCTCTACCTCCGTGCTCACTGTGGTGATACGGTCTCCATGTAGAGTCCTTTCCCTTAAGGTTTCAATGTCATCTTCTGTGACGTGTCTGGGTGAGAAGCTCATGCCAGATTTGTTCCTTCCTCTAGTGAAGTTTCCACTGCACCCTGATGCTGTCCCCAAGTCCTCATCCGAAACCTTGCTGTGGGACATGTTCTGCACCCCGGGATCTGCACGTCTAGGGAGGTGATGTGGAGGTTGTCTTTATCTATGGGTAGGGGCAACACGCGGCACCCAGACCCACGTGCAGCGTGACGCATACGAACCTCCTGAGCGGACGGACAGAAACTCCCTTGCACCTTCCAGAACAGTCGGTGGTCTTGAGAGGATTTGGGGATCTCAAAGAGGAGGTCGTGTCTGGATTCTGCTTCCTTCTGCCACCGAGCAGACCCTAAGTTTCTTGAGCACAAGCGCTTACTGCCAGGTTTGTTTGGGTGGAAGTTCTAGAAATAGACTGAATAAACGAATGATGAAAAGTGAGAGTCGCTCAGTCACGTCCGACTCTTTGTGACCCCATGGAGTGTACAGTGCATGGAGCTCTCCAGGCCGGAGTACTGGCGTGGGTAGCCGTTCTCTTCTCCAGGGCCTCCTCCCAACCCAGGGGTGAACCCGAGTCTCCTGCGTCGCAGGCGGATTCTTCAGCAGCTGATGTTACCTCTTAAATCAAGGCTCTGGACGGAAGCACGTCCCTTCACTCTCGAGTCACTTTGCTGGCGGCAGTGAGCTCGGGAATGCTTTGTGCTGTGGTAGCAGATACTCGAAAACAGCTCCGATTTGCGCTGGCAGATTTGTGTTTTGCCTCCTAGGCAGATTCTAATCAAACCCCCTCGCCGTGTTTACACAGCATCTCTGTTCCCCAAACCCCAGGCTGCCCACCAGAGCCTGCCGTCTGAGCGTACGTCAGCACCGCCCCTGAATTCACGCCGGTTGGCGGGGGATGTGGGCAGAGGCGGTTCTGCAGGAGGACCGGGAGCTCTCCTCCAGCATCGGGCACCCCCAGGCCGAGTCCTCTCTTTGAAGCTGGTGGATTGAAAGTGCCTCGCTGTGAAGCCAGATGTCCGAGCAGAGATTTCACATCGCAGAGAGGTGGTGTAAAATTTTCGCTCGTAGGTACAGAAAAGAGATTTTAGAGCTGGGATGCTCCTCTGCCTTGGCCACTGCCTGGAGTTTACGAGGAAAGGTCGCTGCCAGGGGGCTGTCGAGCAATCTGGTCTGTGTTACCAGCAGGGCTGGAGGGAGGGGAAAGAGCATTTCATAAGGTTGGGCAATTCTTGCTGTGCTGAAAGCTCACAGGAATCCACTTCCCAGAGAATAAAATTACAGACCTCATTGCGGGGTTTCAGGGACATTGAGAAACAGGGAGCAATCCCGGAGCCTGGCATCAGACAGCCCTGCTTGGAACCTGCTCACCAGCTAATTCCCATCTCCCCTGTGCTCGTCCTAAGGGCGTGGAGGGCATGCTGTCTTGGTGCCCTCTGGAGCTGGAGTTAATAATGCCAAGAAGAGAAATGGACTTTCCATCCCACCCAAGGTGATTGGCCTGCCCACGCAGAGAGGGAGACAGCCGTCCAGTCCTAACAGCATCAGGCAGGAGCACCGTTTCCCCAGGAAGGGTGCTCTGGGTGGCGGGCATGGAATGCGGCGATGGCTGAGCAGAGAGGGGGCGAGCGGTCTCCCCGCGAGTATCCCAGCCCCGCCTCTCCTCCAGCTCTGTTCTCTGGAAGATCTCTGCTCTACTTGAAGACAAGTCGAAGGTCATTTGTTCAGTGGAAAAAACCTTCAAGCACTGTGAAGAGCAGTGTTAGCCCCTGGGCCCAGGCCTGTGTGTTATAACAGGGGGCTGTGAAGAGCAGTGTTAGCCCCTGGGCCCAGGCCTGTGTGTTATAACAGGGGGCTGTGAAGAGCAGTGTTAGCCCCTGGGCCCAGGCCTGTGTGTTATAACAGGGGCCGAGCAGAGTCGGGTTAGTGAGTGTGAGAGCGCCTGCGGAGGGCGGACACAGGCAGGAGCAGGGGTCCTGCGCAGGTGCCTGTCCCTCGTGGAAGAGCCCGCAGCCACCACGCAGTCCAAACTGGGAACGGCTCTGCTTCCTCAGATGCTGGAATATAGGTGCATCCTTCAGCTTTTTTCCTTTCATATATGAAAAGATTAACAAATAACTGTGCGGAAATATTTTCATCCTTAATAATTCTGAACTAATCCGAAGCTGTTTCAAAGCCAGCATGATGACCTGAAATATGTGATTTCATCATTACCTAAGCAGCCACAGCTAAAGTGACTGAATGATTGCTGTGTTTTATAACAGCCTTCCAGCTCCAGTCCCCACGGTTGCAAGGACTGTCCACCTCCCCACGACGGGGCTGGAAGGACAGACAGTGGATGGATGGCTGTCCACCATCCTTGATTCGCTTTCGAGCTGCCGGGCACCCTCCTGCTCTGCTTTCTCTGAGGCACTGAGTCGGCTCTCCCACGTGTCCCCCAGGCCCCTTTTCTAATCCCAGCGTGATGTCGCTCTTGAGGTCTGAACCAGTGGTGTTTTCCCGCCTCCAGTGCCCCCCCAACTCCATGCAGCATGGACCATATTGACCCACAACTTTCCCTCTAGAGCAGGGCTTGGAGAACCTTCCCCGAAAAGGGCTGGAGAGTGGATATCCTGGAGTCATACAGTCTCCGTCACAGTGACCCAGCTCCTGGTGCTGTGCTGTGCAAGCCTCAGACAGTTTGTTAACAAGTGGGCAAGGCTGTATTCCAATAAAACTTTATTTAGGAGAACAGGCTTGAGTGAGGACACAGCCCACTGGCTGCAGTCTGCCCGCCAGGATCAGGGAGCTCACACCGCTCCTGGTTGGCAGGTCTCTTCTGCTGGGCTCGCACCCCCGCGTGGGCATCCTCCGGTCCAGGCTGGGCTTTGCAGACCCTCTCCGGCACGGTGCGCTCGTCTCCCCTGTGACTCTCTGGCTGTCACTTCTGTTGAGATGCTCGCCGGAAGCCTCGCCTGACTGGTCAGGCCCCGTGGCTCCCATCTTCTGCCAGAGATGTTCCGCCGCAACCTGCTGAGTAACTGCAGCCTCGAGTAAGCATCTCCAAGCCGGCTTCTCCTTCCCGCCCAGCGGGGTCACCCCCCAGCCGTGCTGTTTCCTGTTGGACACTTCGGGCTCGTCTTTGTCCTCTTGCCTTCATCCCCATTTATCTCAAGCGTGTCACTGGAGTCCTCGAAGGCATTCCTTACTCCTCCGATAGGACCCTACTCAGAGCCCTTCTCAGCTCGCTCTGGTGTAAGACAGCCTCCCTCGGCTGCTGTCCCTGCCAGAAGACTCTCAGCTCCGCCCAGCAGGAGGAGCTCTGCCAGAGCAGCCCCGGATCACTGGTTTCCCTGCCTCACAAGGAGAGCTTTGGGATCACCAGGAAGCGGCTTGCCCGCCAGAGGAGCAGAAGAACAAAGCTATGGACGCAGGCTCACAGACGAAAAGTAATATCCAGTAAACGTGTGAGGACCGGCTGACTCTCATCCCTGATTTAAACTGTAAATCAGAACTGCGAAGGGCCTGGCTGCCGCCTGATGGGCGTGAATGCTGACCCTGAAAAAGTACCCAGTGATGCATCGTCACTGGAAGTTCAAATCGGCGCCGCCTCTGGAAGTCCGTGTGACGGAAGCTGCTGCCACGTCAGACGCACACGATTGGAACCTTTGGTGCCACTCATAGGAGTGTATCCCACGGATAAACTTGCAAAGCTCTGCAGTATCTTTGTAGCCTTATTTGAGCAAAAAGATGGAGAAATAAGTGATGCTGCATGAGAGCAGCGGGATGCTTTGGTGTTGCTGTTCAGTGGCTAAGTGTCCTGCGCTCCATGAGCTCATGGACTGTAGCACGCCAGGCTCCCCCGTCCTCCCGTCTCCCAGAGTGTGCATTGAGTCGGTGATGCCGTCCAGCCATCTCACCCACTGCCACCCCCTTCTCCTTTTGCCTCCAGTGTTTCCCAGCATCAGGGTCTTTTCCAGTGAGTCAGCTCTTCACATCCGGTGGCCAAAGTGTTGGAGCTTCAGCTTCAGCATCAGTCCTTCCAGTGACTATTCAGGGTTGATTTCCTTTAGGATGGACTGGTTTGATCTTGCAGTCCAAGGGACTCACAAGGGTCTTCTGCAGCACCACAGTTTGAAAGCATCGATTAAAGAATGGATCTGCCTTTGAAAGTGAGGCAAGATTGCCAACATGCAGTCAGGGGAAAGATGCCACACACTATGTACATTTACTATTGCCTGAATGGGCCTCAAAAATGCGGGAAGGCGGCAGGTGGCCTCCAGCACAGGCCACCTGGACAAGAGGCATAACTCATACACGCTTGTGACTGTGTTTCCCGTGACCCTGCATTCACCTGTGCAGGTTGGGATACAGATATCCGGTGAAAAATGGAAATGGGTTGCACGTTTATCTGTATATGGTATTGGTGTGTGTGTGTGTGTGTGTTTGTGTGTGTACTTTAAAAAAAAAAAAAAGAATGCATATGTTGGGCTGCCCAGAAAGCTCGTTTGGAATTTTCTGTAAGATGCTATGTAAAAACCGGAACAAACTTTTTGGCCAATGCAATACGTACGTATCTCCATATATTCTTCAACAGTTATACATTCTTAGGAAAAAAAGTGAAGCTGTGAGTAATAAGCAGTCGTACTATCATAACTGATTCTCCTAAATGTGCCTCGTAAATCATGGAAAAATTTTAAGACAGGCCTTGCTCATTTTGCTTTACGTTTATATAGTGTTATTTTTAGGGAATTTGTTGCATTAAAGAAATAGAACGTGTAGAGAGTTAACTTTACACAGAATTTCTAGGGAACTAAATCAATTCAGTAAATTAACAAGGATAAGCCTAGTTTTTGTAACTAATTTTCCAAAAGCATATAATGAGGAAAAAAATTCATGTGATGTCGTCATGCCATCAAAAAAGACCAAAATGTCATTTCCAGGGCTGTCAGCAGGAGTCGCCTGCTGTCATAGCAGCTGAGACTAGAGATGTGAAGCAGGCGAGATCGGGGTGGTTAGCGGGTTGCAGGAACGCTTTAATGTTGGAAGCACAGAGGAAAGAGAGGAATTAAAAACAAAGACACAGCCCCCGTTTTTTTCAAGAGAAGCAAAACCCTTTTGCTTTTATGTTTCTGTCACTTGCTCCAGGATCCTTCATGAAGCCCTCTAACCACCTAAATAAATATTCATATGGCTGCTCAACATCTCATTAATAAACCAAGATTTGGTGGTAACATATTTCAGAGTAACATGTGATTTGCATCTCACCCTTGTTTAACTTTAAATCTCAAGCAATTAATAAATTAGACTCGAGAGGTTTTTAAGAAGTAACATCTTACACGCACCACAAATTGCATTATTTTTATGTGTAAATAATGATGAAAGGAGAGATTTTTCCTTTGATGTCTATAAACTACACTGTGAAATATGCAGAGAACATTCTTGAGTTCAGTTGCAGCCAAAACAAATAGACTAGTTCATAAAACAAAGCAGCAGCATTCTTAGAAGCAAGCGTTACTTTTTCTTTTCCTCCCAGTTCTTTTTCCATCATATATCCTTGCCATTCCTCAGGGCAGATTCATTCCAAGTTCAAAAGTGATGCTGGCCTGTGTTTCCTCACCCCGAGAGCTGGGTCCTTCTCAAGCTCTTCCCAGTAAACTTGTCTTCCCATCGAGCTCAGACCAGACCTCAGCTGGACAGCCAGTTCCCTGCAGGGAATCACTTTTGTCAACAATATTCCATTATTGCTCAAAAAGCCAATTATTTCAAATGTTAGCAAACACTCATGTTCCTCAGAGAGATATATTTACTCACTTCTCTATTTTCCAAGCTGGCTTATCTAGCTCCCTTTGTTTTTAAATAGTATCTGCAGATCCTTGTTTACAGAGTCTGCGTCTGACCTGATTTTTTCTCTGAGAGTCAATAAAACAGCACCTTGTAAGTACTCATCTCCCAGGAGAAGGCTGTAGAAGTGGTTGGGCTCCTGTTGGAACGAGGAACAAGTTCTGACTAACATCACGACGAACATCACGAGGTGGCTCACGCTCCACATCAAGCGTGTCTTCCTCTTCGAGCACAGCGTGTGACTAAGATTACGCACGAGGCAGTCATGTACACATGTGAGAGTTGGTCCATAACGGTGGCTGAGCGCCGAAGGATTGATGCCTTTCAACTGTGGTGCTGGAGAAGACTCTTGAGAGTCCCTGGAACTGCAAGGAGATCCAACCAGTCTATCCTAAAGGAAATCAACCCTGAATATTCATTGGAAGGACTGATGTTGAAGCTGAAGCTCCAATATTTGGGCCAACTGATGCCAAGAGCTGACTCACTGGAAAAGACCCTGATTGAGGGCAGGAGGAGAAGAGGGTGACAGAGGATGAGATGGTTGGATGGCATCACCAACTCAATGGACATGAGTTTGAGCAAGCTCCTGGGAGATAGTGGAGGACAGAAGAGCCTGGCGTCGCAGTCCACGGGGTCGCAGAGGGTCAGACATGACCAAGTGACTGAACCACAAGACACACTGGATTGGAGACCCCAGAGGTGTACACTTGACCTCCAGTCCCTCCGGGCGGGACAGCGGGTCTCCTCCACGGGATCGGCTTTGCTGCAGCCCCATCATGGCCTCATGACACGTCGACCATTTACCTCCTCAGCCCAAAGCCTTTTCACTAACACTGATCCTGAGCTCCGATCCTAAGCTACCTTTTCTCTGTCTGAGTTTTTATTCTAATTTCTTTTCATCTGATGGTGGTTTTCTACTTGAGTTCACCATCTTCCTGTTCAAATCCATTGTTCATTTATTCTTAAAGCTTAATGAGCATAGTATTTAAATACAGTGGATTCTTGTGAAACCACCTCCTTTTATACCAGCTACAGCCCAGTCCATAACATCTCATTGACCAACAGTATCTTCAAGTGGAAAAGACTTGGAGAGAACCGGCCCCTACCTGCATTCTCCCACCCTCATCCCCACCCCGCTCCACAAATGAGTCCTGAGCCCGTGGAGGGGGCGGTGTGGTCCTTTCCACGCAGCTCTTGGCAGCATCAGGCCTTGAGCCCGGGCTTCCACCTCTTCAGCCTTTCCCTCGTGCTCACTGTATCCAAACACACATGGAAATAAGGGAAAATGCATTTTCCTTTAAAATCTACATGAGCTGCCGGAACGGATGAAGCGTCTCCTCACGTCATGCCTGGTTCCCGTGACTGCCCTTGGCCGGGGGCTCATCGAAGCCAGCGCTTGTTTGGATGTTTAAGGAACATGTCCCTCGGTGGCTGGCTCTGTCGCTTGCTATGATTTTTAAACTATCACCAACTGTCCTTGGAATCAGAATATTCAAGGTCAACTTAGAATAGAGGTGAGGGTTCCAGAAGCAACTTTCTGGACCCCTCAATTTTAAGGGCGTTCCAAAGGAAGGAAACTGGTGAATAACCACGCCTCACCCTCTTGCAGGCCTGGGCTCTGTAGACACTTAGGCCAAGACTGATTTGTGAGAGTCTGTTTTCCAAGAGGAGACTGGTTGTTTTGAGGATCCGCTGGGTTCGATGGCTTTATTTCTATGGTCAGTGAATGAAGGAAAGCTGTTGACACAGCAGCCTGCTGTGTTTTTGGAAGACACTGACTGGAAATGGCCGGCTCTGGGTTCCTTTGAGCAATTTTCCAACCTTTGCTGAACTGGGACACGTCACCCGAAGTCCCACCTTCCTGTTGCATCTGCTTCGTTTTTCTGAGGCTCAAAGACTCCTCCCTGACACGCTCGCTTGTGCTGCCTTTCAGAGGCTGGCGGGCCTTCCTGACAGGGACTCTGGAGCCGGGACCGCGTGGGTCCAAACCCTGCCTCCACTGTCTGGAAGCTGTGGGGCCTCAGACAAGTCACCTCAGCTCCCTGGCCCACTTTCCTCATGTCAAGAAACAGTTTACAGTACAATGTGCAGGAATGGCAGTGAGAAGTAAACGGCTTACTGCTTGAGCAGTGTGGAGAATAGTGCTTAATAAGTCCTACATATACATCACTGGTGGAGAAGGAAAAGGCCCCACTCCAGGGTTCTTGCCTGGAGACCTTCATGGACAGAGAAGCGTGACGGGCTACGGTCCATGAGGTTGCAAAGAGGCAGACTCGACTGAAGTGACTTAGCATGCACATGTACATCATTGGAGAAGGAAACAGCAACCCGTTCCAGTCACCTTGCCTGGAAAATTCCATGGACACAGGAACCTGGTGGGCTGCAGTCCCTGGGTGCTTGTCTCTGCCCTGACTCTGGGCAAGTGCTAACCCCCAGGCTGGCCCCTCCTGTCCCCGCCCCACCCCCGGATCCCCCTTCACTTCTCGGGTCCTCGGAGACCCGGGGGCCTGGGAATGCACCCCAGCTCTCACTGGCTCATGGGGTTCCACATCCCCAGCCGTCCAGGTAGGCCGGGCCATGGCCTCCCAGTGGCGCCGCGCGCCCAGGTGGGCGGCCCGCCCCGCCCCGCCCATTCCTGCTCGCTCTGCATCTCCTCTCCGGTGCCTCTGTCCCCGGAAAGACTTCCTTGATGGTGACCTGTCAAGACCGACCTGGGCTCCGTCCTCTAGGCCCGCCTGTGGGCTCTCTCTCCCCACAGCGTGGACGCGGGAGTGTGCGTGTGGGAGAAAGGATGCGGGAGCGCGTGTGCGGGAGCGTGGACGCGGGAGCGTGGACGCGGGAGCGCGGGAGAGTGGACACGGGGGCACGCACACGGGCGAGTGGACGCGGGAGTGCGCACACGGGAGTGCGGACACAGGGCATGCTGACAGCTGGCGCCTCTGCTCCTCCTCTGGACGCCCAGCCCCAGCAGGTCAGGGCCGCTCGCCAGAGTCGAGTCCAGCCTGGAGCCTAGCCGCCTGGTCACCCGGCACTCACGTGCTGGCTCACCGGTGGTCACTGCTAATAAAGCCAGGCCCAGCGTCGCCTCTGCATGTGGGCTGTCGTCGTGTGGGCTGCATGAGCAGTAGAAACAGCTCCTCTTAGAAAGACTTTCTTCTTTAAAATGTTATGGGAGTGTAGTTCATTTCAATGTTGCGTTGGTTTCGGGTGTACAGCAAAGTGACCCAGTTATACAAATACATATTTTTTTTCAGATTCTTCTCCCATATAAGCCACCACAGAGTTTTGAGTAAAATTCCCTGCGCTGTCCAGTAGGCCCTGGTTGATAATCTCTTTTATATACAGTCGTGTGTATGTGTTCATCCCAGACTCCTGGTGTATCCCTCCCCACGGCCTATCCCCTTGGGTGAAGTTAAGTCTGTTTTCAAAATCTGTGAGTCTGTTTAGTTTTGTAAATAAGATCATTTATATCATTTTTTTAAAATTACGGCAAGACACACACAGAGAAAGCAAGCCGTCCACCTTCGGAAGCATCTCTGAATCCCTGCACCCTCCACGACGTGTCTGGGCGCCTCCTCAGACCCTCCTCTTCCTGTCTCCTCTGTGTCTCTCAGAGGCAAACCATTCTGAGCATTTCTCTGAAGTTTTCAAGCAGAAATGCTTAACAAGATTTTAGGGCTAAAAAAACAATCATACTTACAGGCTTTACCCCAAGAAAAGAACATGTTCTTGTCTCTCATCTTTCAATGATCAGCCCCTGGTCTGTCTTTGCTGCTCTTTGTCATTCTTCACTCGCTCAGTCGTGTCCAACTCTTTGTGACCCCATGGACTGCAGCACGCCAGGCTTCCCTGTCCTTCACTGTCCCCGAAGTTTGCTCAAGTTCATCCATTGAGTCAGAAATGCCATCTAACCATCTCACCATCTGTCATCTCCTTCTTCTCCTGATCTCAATCTTTCCCAACATCAGGGTCTTTTTTTCAGTGAGTTGGCTCTGCGCATCAAGTGGCCAAGGTATTGGAGCTTCAGCATCAGTCCTTCCGATGAAGATTCAGGGTTGATTTCCTTTAGGATGGACTGGTTTTATCTCCTTGTAAACCAAGGGACTCTCAAGAGTCTTCTGCAACCCCACAGTTCAAAAGCATCCATTCTTCGGCGCCCAGCCTCCTTTATGGCCCAGCGCGCACGTCTGCACGCAGCCTCTGGGGACAGCTGTCACACCCACATGTGCCCACGGGAGGAGTCGCAGCTCTGCCTAGAAGCTCTGAAGAGCTGCATTTCCTTTCCTTTCTCCTTCACATGTTTATCCAAGTTGCTGTTTCATCATGTTCAGGTTAGATTATTTCATTGCTTTTTTTTACTGTTTTATTAATAAGCGTAAAGAAATACATCCCCCTAAAAAGTTCAATTACATCCTCCCAAAATAAAATCAATAGCATTCAATATGAATACATATTTAACTACTAATTAAATAGACATTAAAATTAAGGGGCCCATGGAAAGAGGCTGTCTTCCTAACAGGATGAGTTGAAGGAGGCACTTTGCAAACATTCAATCACTGATTATATTCTCTAGAAAAATAGTAAATATTTGATTGAAATTAAACTGGGAAATGCAACTTCCAGTTAAGATATAGCAAAACATCACCTTTACACTTTAGGACGTTTGCTTAGTCAAGTCGGGAGAATTTAGAGGAGTCAAAGTTTATATTAATAGAGAAAAGTTGTCAGAAAAAATATTTATAGGAAAAAGTAGGTTCAGTGCCTCCAAATGGTTATCAGGTCAGCCTGCCTACATGACCCTCAGTGGGCAAGACAGAGGAATCAGCTTCTCATTCTTATTTCTCTTATTTCTTCCTGGCCAAGAAATCCGGGGCCTTTGAAACATTTTCACCTTCAGCTGCCATGCCTTCACTAGGGCGCAAATTCTCAAACTGCTAGTTTTCCAAGAAATCGTGTGCAGGAAAATTAAAACTTGAAAGACAGAGAGTCTGGAAAAAGGGATTTGACCCAAAAAAATGTTTTCAAAGCCATGCTTTGTATTTATCGTGTGGCATCTATAAAGCATAGCTGCTATGCTGGGGGACATTGGGTAGGAATATGGACTTTCAAATACCTGCCTTTAGGTTAAGCCCTGGAGCCAAAAGCCAAAGAGGAAAAACCACTAATCAAAAGAATAGATAAAAATTATGTACAGTAACCATAATGTGGCATTTCTGAAAGCCGTCAAATCAGTTTCAAAACCTTATTTTTGTTCTAGTTCCTGTGTCTGTTTGGAGTTTTCCCTCTCTCTTCTGGGACTGACCTGTTTTCCTCTCTGTGAGATCATTAGAGTTTAAAGACAGCCTGTGTGAGCTGTGAGCTCTGAGCTGGCCGGCTGGCCGCTTGCCTGAGGCACACGGCAGCCTTTCAAAGGCTGTTTCTGGGGGCAAGGCAAGTTTTAAAATTCATGGTAAAGACTTTTAAGTGTGATGTAGTCAGAAGTCCTAAAATATACATATTTATTTAGCTGAGCAAATTGTATTTCCCAATGAGAGCACAGCCATAAAGGTTAGCATTTTTCTAGGAATAAAATAAAATGGAACATGTAAATACAGCTTTTATCACAGATGAGAAAGTCTTCAGGCTTGGATTATTTGCACCGCTGTTTAGATACTGGCTTGTACGCATAACCCCGACTTTCAGCTGGAAAGCCATGGCGACAATGGGCAGGCGCGGGCAGCGCAGCGGCAAGGTCGGGCTCCTGGGACTTTCCTGCCCCCCGGTGCTTGGCAGCACTTTGTCCCCGCATGCCTGCCACTTGCGGCCTCTGTTCCCCGTTTCCCCTCGTCTGGTGGCCCCGTCTCTCGTCTCCACCACTGACCCCCAAGCTTCGAGTCAGCCACAGACACCACCACGGCCATTGTAGCAGACATCGGCCCCGAACCGCAAAGGGAAATGCGTTTCCCAGCAGAAGCTTTGCGATAAAGGTTGGGTCCTGGTCTCACAACGGCACAGCGCTGAATTTCATACACTTAAGGGTCAAGTAGGCCTTTCCAGGCCCAGTTCCTCCACTGGGTAGAAACATTGACGTGAGCCTGAGCCGCCCCAGCCCCCTGCGTGGACCTCCTCTGCCCTCTGGGGAGCAGGGCCGCACTGGTCCCTACTTCTCACCGAGCATCCCATTCTGGTTCTTTGCTTCATACCCAGCATCCAGTTCAGTATTTGGTAAACAATAAGTGCTCAGTAAATGTTTGCTGAGTAAAGAAATGAATTTGGCATCTGCATCTACCAACTAACAAAACTATGCTCTTAGAAAGGATCAACCTCCTCCTGCTTATTTTCATATTACACATACTGGTGGTGGTGGGGATCCTGGTGGGATCATAGTGCGGACTGTGGTGGGGATCGTGGGGGGACCGCGGGGGGATCGTGGTGGTGACAATGGGAAAGGGGCTTCAGGCATGAAGCCTGGGATTCTGATAACCGCCTGCTCCACACTCCACTTAAATGTCTTCCACATTTGTATTCACTGGCTCTTCTTTCTTCTTCACGAGCTTTAAATATATTGGGTTGGGCAAAAGGTTCATTCAGAATTTTCCATAAGATATCACAGAAAAATCCAAATCTTTTGCTCAACCATATAAATTGTACACAATGCTCTTGATTTTTTTCTCTATATTTTTCCCTTAGTAAACTCGTGTTTACTAAGGGGAACATAAGTCCCTTCAATTTCACCTCTGTCTGCTCTGCAGAAGAATCACAACTTTGATGTCAGTTTCCCCTCAAAGTCCAAGCTGAGTTGCAGATGGTCTCCTAGGATCTAGAACGCCGTGTATCTTCTTCCCAGTCTCCCTGTGGCTAACTCTGGTTACACCGAGCTCCTCGGCTGACTCTTCCATTCCTTATTCCTGCACAGCCAGCTGAATTGACCTTCTCCTCTCTAGCACCATCACCTCAATCTGATTTGCACTGATCACCCCTGTCCTGGACTCCTTCTGAGTCCCCTTGCTCCCTTTCATCCAGCTCTCCCATGTGCCCCTACAGCAGATACATCACTTCTATTCAGTTGCTCAGTCGTGTCCTGGCTCTTTGGACCCCATGAGCCGCAGCACGCCAGGCCTCCCTGTCCATCATCAACTCTTGGAGTTCACCCAAACTCATGTCCATTGAGTCAGTGATGCCATCCAGCCATCTCATCCTCTGTCGTCCCCTTCTCCTCCTGCCCCCAATCCCTCCCAGCATCAAGGTCTTTTCCAATGAGTCAACTCTTCACATGAGGTGGCCAAAGTATTGGAGTTTCAGCCTCAGCATCAGTCCTTCCAATGCATATTCAGGACTGATTTCCTTTAGGATGGACTGGTTGGATATCCTTGCAGTCCAAGAGACTCTCAAGAGTCTTCTCCAACACCACAGTTCAAAAGCATCAATTCTTCGGTGCTCAGCTTTCTTCTCAGTCCAACTCTCACATCCATACATGACCACTGGAAAAACCATAGCTTTGACTAGACGGATTTTTGTTGGCAAAGTAATATCTGTGCTTTTGAATATGCTGTCTAGGTTGGTCATAACTTTCCTTCCAAGGAGTAAGCATCTTTTAATTTCATGGCTGCAGTCACCATCTGCAGTGATTTTGGAGCCCCAAAAAATAAAATCTGACACTGTTTCCACTGTTTCCCCATCTATTTGCCATGAAGTGATGGGACCAGATGCCATGATCTTTGTTTTCTGAATGTTGAGCTTTAAGCCAAGTTTTTCACTCTCCTCTTTCACTTTCATCAAAAGGCTTTTTAGTTCCTCTTCACTTTCTGCCATAAGGGTGGTGTCATCTGCATATCTGAGGTTATTGATATTTCTCCCGGCAATCTTGATTCCAGCTTGTGCTTCTTCCAGCCCAGCATTTCTCATGATGTACTGTGCATATAAATTAAATAAGCAGAGTGACAATATACAGCCTTGACGTACTCCTTTTCCTATTTGGAACCAGTCTGTTGTTCCATGTCCAGTTCTAACTGTTGCTTCCTAACATGCATATAGATTTCTCAAGAGGCAGATCAGGTGGTCTGGTATTCCCATCTCTTTCAGAATTTTCCACGGTTTATTGTGATCCACACAGTCAAAGGTTTTGGCATAGTCAATAAAGCAGAAATAGATGTTTTTCTGGAACTCTCTTGCTTTTTCAATGATCCAGTGGATGTTGGCAATTTGATCTCTGGTTCCTCTGCAGATACATCGGCCGTGTGTCTAAACCGGCCCAAGAGTGTCACCCCCCACTCAGACGCTTCCAGTTGTTCCTCACTGCCGTGTGTATCCTCAGTGTCAACCAGAGTGACTATTTTTGTGGCCTAAATACACCCGCTGTTTCCTTACACATGAATCTTTGCTGATATTGTTTCTTCCACCAGGTCAGATATAGGATTGCTTAGTCTAAGATTTCAGACATGCACCAATTGTAAACGATAAGATGAAGACATAAGATAGAGCCATGGACTGCGTTGTCGAAACAAAGGCGAATGAAGGTTTCCAGAGGAGAGGGCAAGAAGGAACGGACAGGGTGGGTAGGGACACGCGTGGGGGTTAGTGGAGACACTGCGCTCACGTGGCTGTGGGAGATGGCAGGGAGCGGGCACGGCCAGAGCTGCCCGCGTTCTGATCCCGCAGGTGGGCAGGGGGGAGTCACAGACGGGAGCACAGACTGTTAGTTCATCTCCACGCCAAGGGCCAGTAATCACCACGTCAGTGGTAAACATTTTAGACATTCTATAGAAGCTCCTTCTCCTAAGAAAGAATATTGTAAAATATCTGTATTTTGTGTTGACTTGTTTATACTTTAGTCAGTTGGGTTATCACAACCCAAACAAAATTAGATGTAGCTATCAGTAAAAATACTATATATTTACACTGTGGGCAGGGATATGAAAATATATGTATGTGTGTGTTTACGTGTTTATGTGTGTGTATCCACCTGTATTTAAACATGTGGGAGACGGAGATGGGGGAAGAGGAGGGGCGGGGGGAGAGGCGGAGAGAGACGTTGGAGCTGGGTGAGGCAGTCTGGGCCCAGCTCTCATTTTCACTCTTGAAAACTGGAGCTCAAAGGGACATGTTCCTTTGGAGAGAATCAGATCCTCTTTGGAGAAGACAAGGTAGAAGATGGTTGCATAATTTACGTGAAGAGTGTATTAGAACTGCCGCCCGAAGACGCATGTCCAAGCTGAGGAGCCCTGGGCCCCCGCGAGCAGTGGCCATTGTCAGAGGGGAGGTGACTTAGTGCGGTGTCCCCAGCTCCCTGGGGGCAGCCAAGGGAAGAAGGAAAGTTACTGACTTGGAGGGAAGAACAGCTCCCAGAGAATCCGAGCAGGAGAAACGGACCGAATTCATGAAATGTGTGCATTTTGCCGTCACCTGGGAAAGCGTTTTGTTAGGAGCTGGTGTGGAGTGCCGCAATGCCGCATAGCGCTCAAAATAACTTCTAAATTGTTCTTTAGACAGTATAGGTTTTCCTTAAGTGGCTATATTTAGATTTGCTTATGTTTTTGTTTCTAAAGTTAATATAATTTGCATCCTCTGCAGATTTGGGCTTGTGCTCCCCAAATACAGACAGCAGTTTCCGAAGGCTGTGTAACAATGTCAGTCACATCAGCGGGTTCTGCCTGGCACGTGGTGCCAGCCTCGACCACGGCCGTCTGCTGCAGAGCCCCTCCAGTCCCACCTCCCCCTGCGAGTCTCCGAGAGCTACCAGAACACGCGGGCCGTGCGTCGCCTGCCTGCCTTGCTGTAAAGCTGGGAACCCAGAGGAGACGCAGGGAAAGGGAGCGTGACTGGCGTGAGGAGGCCTGGCGCGCTCCGGTCTGTCATCGTGTGAGGCTGCGCGCCCTGGGTGTGTCTCCGTGGCTTTTGTGCTGTGTCTGCCTCCCCGAGTATCCATGCCCAGCGTTCACCGGGTTCCTGGCCAGTGTCCGCTCGCTCAGCCTGGCACAGATGCACCAGCTTTGCCCCAGTCCAGGCGCACAGCCCCAAGCCCGTCTAGCCTTTGCTTCTGAATTCCCCCATGTGCCCACCTGCCCAGAGGACACTCACTCATGTCTTCTCATCCCAAGGGAAGATTAGAGCAGGGTCAGACAGCGCTAACCAGCACACTCTCGGGCACTATTTTGGTCACTGTTTACACTTGCTGCAGAGAAAGCAGGAGGCTTTTTTTGCTGCAGCCCCACAGCACGGCACGGCAGAAATTGCGTGTTTTTCTGGGCTTTGCTGGTCAGATGGAAGACGGTGGCCTCGTTTCCATATTCTTTTCCATTATGATTTATCACAGTGTGTGGAATACAGATCCCTGTGCTGTCCAGTAGGTCCTTGTTGACCATCTGTTTTATATACAGTAGTGTTCATCTGTTACATAGAATAATATATATCTTCTAAGCGCAAACTCCCAATTCATTCCCTCACCCACTTTCCCCTTTGGTAACCATAAATTTCTTTTCTATGTCTGTGGGTCTATTTATGTTTTATATATAAATTTATTTGTATCATTTTTTTTTAGATTCCACATACAAGCAATATCATGTATATATCTGTCTTTCTCGGTCTGGCTTACTTCACTTAGTATGATAACCTCTAGGTCCATCCATGCTGCTGTGACTGGCACCATTTCATTCTTTTTTATACTGAGAAATAATCCACTGTGTATATGTACCGCATCTTCTTTATCCATCTATCCGTGGGCACACAGGTTGGTGCCATGCTTTGGCTATCATAAATAATGTTGCAACGAAATTGGGGTGCATATCTTTCCGAGTTATTATTTCATTTTATTCAGATAAACACCCAGAAGTGGAATTACTGAATTGTATGGTGGTTCAAGTTTTAATTTTTTGAAGAATCTTTATACTTTTTTCCATAATGACTGCACCAATTTATATTCCCATCAACATCACTGGGTGGGGGGCGGTTCCCTTTTCTCTGCATCCTCACTAACATTTGTTATTTTTTGTCGTTTTGATAATTGCCATCTGACAGATATGAAGCGGTGTCTCACTGTGGTTTCAGTGTGTGTTTCCATGTTGATCAGTCGTGTTGAGCACCTTCACACGCGTGTTGGCCGTCTGTATGTCTTCTTTGAAGAAACGTCTGTTCAGGTCGTGTGTCCATTCTTCAGTCAGGTTGTTTCCGCTTTGAGAAACGTCTGTTCAGGTCGTGTGTCCATTCTTCAGTCAGGTTGTTTCTGCTTTTAGGGCTAAGTTGTACGAGTTCTTTACGTATCACACATTTCAGCTCTTAACCTCTCGCTGGACGTATGGCGGGCCAGCATCTTCTCCCGTCTACTGGAGTGTCTTTTCATTTTATCGGCAGCTTCCTTTCTTGTGCAGAAGCTTTTTCGTTTGCTGCTGTACTGTTTGTTTACTTTTGCTTTTGTTGCCCTTGTCTGAGGAGACTGGTCCAAACAAGTATTGCTAAGACCGGTATCGAAGAGCTTACTGCCTGTTTTCTTCTAAGAGGTTTACATTCGAGAATGTCCTGAGTCCGTTTTGAGTTGACTTTTGTGTGTGCTGTAAGACAGTGGGCCAGCTTCAGTCCTTTGCATGTGGCTCTCCAGTTGTCCCAACACCACTTATTGAAGAGACTGTTTTTCGTCCATTATATATTCTTGCCTCCTTGTCGTGGATTAATCCATCATATATGGGTAGGTTTATTCCCTTGTTTATTTTTATTCCCATACTTTATTTTGGGGGGGGGTCCAAAAATCACTGCAGATGGTGACTGCAGCCATGAAATTAAAAGACGCTTATTCCTTGGAAGAAAAGCTATGACCAACCTAGACAGCATATTCAAAAGCAGAGACATTACTTTGCCAACAAAGATCTGTCTAGTTAAAGGTATGGTTTTTCCAGTAGTCATGTGTGGATGTGAGAGTTGGACTATAAAAAAAGCTGAGTGCCAAAGAATTGATGCTTTTGAACTGTGGTGTTGGAGACGAGTCTTGAGAGTCCCAAGGAGATCCAACCAGTCCATCCTAAAGGAAATCAGTCCTGAATATTCACTGGAAGGACTGATGCTGAAGCTGAAGCTCCAATACTTTGACCACCTGATGCGAAGAGCTGACTCATTGGAAAAGACCCTGATGCTGGGAAAGATTGAAAATGAGAGGAGAAGGGGAAGACAGAGGATGAGATGGTTGGATGGCATCACCAACTCTATGGACATGAGTTTGGGTAAACTCCGGGAGTTGGTGATGGACAGGGAAGCCTGGCGGGCTGCAGTTCAGGGGATCGCAAAGAGTCAGACACATGGAGCGACTGAGCTGAACTTATTCCCGTTTTTACCTTTGCAGAAGCTGCTTCTTTGGCAGACGGTTTCCCCTTCCTCACCCCTGCCTGTCAGAGCCCTTACTGTTACTCAAGGTTTTTCTCAAATGCCACTTCCTCCCTGAAGACTGTCCTCATCACCTTGTGCCTTTCCTTCATGTCATTTAATTGTATGTGGACTTTTTTTAAGTTTTATTATCAAAGTTTGCAGATACACCCAAAAGCCAAGTACAGTGCTACGAACCCCATCACGTGCATCATGCAGTTTCAACTGTTATCAAAAATGGGCCATGTGTGTCTCACACTTTCTCCTTTTCTTCCTTGGCTAAAATAACTTAAAGCACATTTCAGACGTCATGTCATTTTATCCTCCGTATTCCAGAAGGCCTCTCAGAAAACACGGGCACCATCTCACACAGCCACAGTGCCAACGTCATACCCACGAAAATTAACAGCAGTCTTTGTAGTATCATCTAACACGTGCTTCATAATTAGGTAGGCCCAGTTTTCCTGAAATGTCCATTTAAAGTTGATTTGTCTGAATCAGGATCCAAATGAAATAGGAGCGTCGTGTCTGCATGTTGTGTCTTGCGTCTCTCTGTCTGCAGCAGACCCTCCTTGCTCTCTGCCCCACCCTGGCGACCTCCTGCAGATGCCCAGGGCCTGGCCGTGGGGCCTCCCGCCTTCTGCACTTAGGCACTGGCTTCCCTGCGATGTCGCTGGACTTCTTCCTGCCTCCTTTCTGTTCCCTTTTGTTCTCTCAGCTGGACACTTAAGACATCACTGAACCCCCTGATTTTTGTCCTGACCACATACCTTCTATGTCAGTCTAAGCACCTTCAAAGGTGAGGCCGTGGCTTCACTCCACACTGGGATTCCTGGGTGATGTCTGATCCACACTGGGATTCCTGGGTGATGTCTGACACATTGTTTGTATTTTTAAAATACCATTCAGTTGATTTATCTAGAATGAGTTTTCTCCCTCTTGCAAAATGTGAGCTGGAGATATATATACTCAATGCCGAGATATTTATATTAGGAATTGAGTTGCCAGAGAATTCTCAATAATCTAAGTCCCCATTTCTACTTTGCACTGAAAGAATTTGAGCCAAACATAAGCGGGCACAGTTTTATATCTGAAGATGCTCACAGTTTGGAGTATAAGCACTTAACACGTGCAGTTATGAAACGGGTGAAATCTCCCAGTGCCTCACACGGACCCCAGGTGCGCACCGAAGTGGTGTCAGAAATCAGCAGTGTTGTGCATTCAGCAGTGAAAATCAGCTCACTAATCATTTTTCTGATCTAAGAATTTAGTTCTGCTCAGTAGTTCAGAAATCAAGCTGAAAGTCTGACAGTACAAACACTATCGTCTGTGTGCTTTGTTGCTGATAACTAACTGCAATCCGAGCCTTAATAACCGAAAGGGAGTGGGAGGAACTTCAAAGGTTGCATGATAAATGTTTTTGACAATGTGTCAGCTGAACATTAAGCAGGATCTTTGCAAATCCTCTCATTCTAAGTGGTTTAAACAGAAAGTTTTAAACTTCTTCCTTCATGAGTATCGGCCCCAGATAGCACAGTATCCCGAGGTTGAAAAGGGAAAGGAAACTACTTTATCTGGCAAATATAATCCCATCCCTCCATGAGCGGGGGTCCCAGAGGGCCTCACCTGAGGGTCCTGCCTTCATGTCTCAGGCGTTCGGCGCCTCCTCACCGAGCGATGTGCCAAGGTGACGGTGGAGTGACTGCGTCTCTGACCCGATGTGACCGCGCACGCAGCAGAACAGAGGCAGACCAGCCAGCGTGGTGACCGCGGCGCCCTCCTCACGCGGCTCTGCAGAGGTCTCGTGAGGGGAGCACTCTGGGTCCTCCCAAGGCTGAGATGAGGCCCGGAGCTGGGCAGTGGGAAAGGAGTGGCGGGCGGGGGCCGCGATTCAGGGACGAGACACAGAACGAGGGGCTTCCCTCCCCACGTGCGTCAGCCCCACGGCTGCTGTGGTAAGGCACCAGGCCCGGCGGCCTGACCCAGCAGGGGCGGCGGGCTCACCGTCTGCATGGGGCGGGAGGGCCGGCCCCAACCCGCAGCAAGCGTGCCAGCGTCTGCAGTGTATTTATAGATAAAGCAGAGTGGAAAGAAGCATAGTGGGCTGTCTGAATCCACGGACGTTTTGACAGGACCCGATACCGGGGACCTTTTCTTGTGGACCAGTTTCGGCGGGTGTTCTGGACAGGCCTGAATGTCCGATAGTCGTGACCAACCCCTCAGATGTTGAAAAGAGAAGCAAGGACACTGGCGGATGGCTTCTCTTAAGAAAACAAGGCAGGGCGCTCCTTGCGATGGGTAAGGGAGGAGGCTGAGCAAAACGCGGGCACTCTTATCCATGCGCAGCAAAAGCAGATGCAGTGGTGTGGTTCAAGGCGGGAAAGGGAATCTGGAGAAATTTCAGCAGGGAGACCCCAACTGTTTTCAATGAAAAGCCACTTGTCCTCTGTAAAACTGGCTCACGTTGCCAGTGACTACTATTGCCGACGTGAGTGCTCAGTCACTGCCGTGTCCAGGTCTTTGCAACCCCACGGACTGTAGCCCGCCAGGCTCCTCTGTCCATGGGATTCTCCAGGCAGACAATACTGGAGTGGGTTGCCACGCCCTTCTCAGGGGATCTTCCCGAGCCAGGGAATGAACCTGAGTCTCTTGTGTCTCCTGCATTGCAGGCAGATTCTTTACCACTGTGCCACCTGGGAATTACCATAGTGCCAACATCTCACTAAGCATTTTAGAGAGCACTTTAGAAATGTGACTAGGCAGGCTACCTTGTGATGCTTACAGTCTAAGATGAAGGGGAAACACCAGGTGAATCATGATTCATAAATGTGTTCTCATGTAGGGGACATGACTGAGAAATATGACTTCAGGTTTAACAGAGGAGAAATTCATGGCTTGTTTTGGGTTAGAACGGTGCTGCAGGCTCACGTTGACCTCCCGTGTAGACGATTACCATGCAAGAAACTAAACATTTAGACCAGTGACTCCTGGGTGCTCCCCTCCCTGGGTTCCGGCAGGAGGGCCGTCTCTGTTCTGTAGACTGACCACAGTGTAAGTGGTTATCATGCCGGCCGAAAGAGGGAATTCCTCTGAGATCCTGGAACATCCTAGCCCGGTTCTTGAACTTGGTCCTGGATTTCTACCCCCCGAGATAGTAACGTGCTCACAAGTGACGCCATCTGGAGGGACAGAGTGGGCAATGTGCTTTGAATTTCCTGAGCAGAAATGTGCCGGCTGCTCCCAGAGGAAATGTGGGTGAGGTCAGGACGGGCTGTGTGCTGCCGGGGAACGTTAATGAGGTGTGTTGGGGGATTCCAGCTTCCTTAGATCATCAAAGTCTTGGGATAACATGATTTCTTTTCCTGGAACCTCCATGGAGACCAGGAAACACTAACTCTTTTAAAAGTGCAGTTTTAAGACTTTTAAAGGAAGTCATTTAGGAATTTTAAAGGCCAGAAAATAGATGAGAGAGAGAGAAGAAAAGAAGGATAGTGAAAACTGTGGGATTCTGTGACAGAAGTGCTGCTCTTGCTTCTTACATTGGCCACCATACTTTTTACCTTTCAAGTTGAATCCATGGCCTAATAAGCACAAGCAGCCTCGGATCAAAGTGCAAGCTCTCATCCACGAGGTTTGTTGCAACAGCTGAAGAGTTTTCACCCAGAGGGAACTTTGCCTCATGTGAACAATATCCCACATATTGGGTTAAAACTTCTTTTCTTCATATAATATCACAAGATACTGAATTACGAGGGTTAAAGAAATGAGAAAAAAAGTTACTTGCATGGAATGTGAAAAAATTAAAAACCTGAATGTGTATGTGGGTGCTTAGTGGCTAAGCAGTGTCCGATTCTTTGCGACCCCACAGACTAGCACCCCAGGCCCCTCTGTCCATGGGATTTCCCAGGCAAGAATACTGGAGTGGGCTGCCATTTCCTTCTCCAGGGGATCTTTGCAATTTAGGGATCGAACCCATGTCTCTTGTGTCTCCTGCATTGGCAAGCGGATTCTTTACCAATGAACCAACAGGGAAACCCAAAAAACCTGAACGCAAGCCTTAAAGAATACTGTATTGTGTTTGAATACACGAGTGGCCTTGGCAGTAACTGTGGTCTGTTTCAGTAACTAGATCTGTAGTACAAACCTGTTCTCCGTTCTGCAGAACCATGATAAGACTTCTTTATGGTTTTGTTATTCATTCTGAGTAGTTCTGAAGAAATCACTTTAAAAGAAATCTTGACTGGCATTTCAGGTGAAGAAGACTTGCTGCTTTTGTTAGTAGATTTAGCCCATTAAAAAAAATAGTGGCCTGTGTAAATAGCCAGTGAGACCACCCAGTACACACATCACTCTCCGCTCTGGTGTTAACCCCAGATTGTCTCCCTGTCTCGGGGACAGGACATGTCTTCTTGCTGGATCCCAGATGTTTAAGATGTAAAAAAAAGAAAAATAAGTACAAATCTGACACCAAAACGATGAGATTTGATAGTTCTACTTAATTTTCCCTTAACTTTCAGTTAGGAGTAGTACAAAGGAAAATATTTGGTGTTTCTGCATCAATTTTCCTCTCAAAGAAAGCCCACTCATCAGAAATATTGTCAGCACCGTTTGTAAACTGAAGTCTCCTTACCTTAGACAGGTGTGGGCGTTGTTACAAAGGCAGTGAGGTTTCATGGAGGGCTCTCCTCCTCTCGCTGTTATAATCTGTCTCTTCACCAAGTCACGGGTGTCCTCTCTGTCTGATGAATAAACCAGTCAGCGGATGGATACTTTTTGAGACAAACTTTCAATTCATATTACAGGTTTTAAATAGAAAACAGACCAGCACCGTGTTTTAGAACCCTGGAATCCTACTGTATGTGTCTCAATAAAAGCAGAAATAAGCCTTCCAGTCCAATCACCTTCTCCTTCGGTCAGAATCTGGGCACCCCAGTCGTCTTCCAGAATACACACAGTGCGGGAAGTCCTGCCCCGTCCCTCCTGCCGGTGGAGGACGCGTGAATCATGCTTCTTCTGAAGTAAAATAGTGAATTCAAACCTCATGAAAGGAAGCATATGGTGTCTTCGTATGTCTTAAGTAGAAAAAGCTTGAAATATTCCTTTTTCTCTTTATTATGGAAACTCTCAGAGACACGCATAGGGGGACCAGAGAGCAGCACCCCACCGTCCGGCTTCACCTTCTCTTGCAGGGCTGACGTCTCCTGGGCTGGGCCTTCCTGCCAAGCTCTGCTTTTCTCCGTGTTCATCTCCTCGCCGTGCGGAGTTGCTGCTGGCAAGGCCCCCTCCATGTCTCACCCAGCTCCTCGATTCCCCACCGCTGACTTAACCCAAAGTCCCCAGCTGTATATTTAACAGGACAGACCGTCCCCCGCGGTCTTTTGTGCTCACATTGGCTCCAGTCTCTGTAAACGGGAGAACGCTGTGCCACTCAAGGTGCGGCCCCCAGAGAACGTGTTCTGTGAGCCAGAGCTCGGGGAGGAGCCCGTTAGCCTCGCCCCTCGACGGTCGATGGTCGGCAGGCCCGGGAGACGTGCCGGTGGCCTCAGGATGACCGATGAGGCCGGACACAGGTGTTTGCCAAGACGGAATGCACGGAATGGGGCAGAAGGTACTCAGGACACGCTGAGTCTCTGGGAGTGGGAGCCGGCTCACGCTCCTGAAGAGCGGGGCTCAGCCTGTGGGACGTGTGGCTCAGGAGCAGGGTGCTGTCTGTGTTTCTGGTTCCGCCTCCATTTGCCAGTGGATGTTTACACGTTTCTCACAGCCCAGGGTCTCGGTAAAAATGGGAAGGTGGGGAGTTTGGGACTGTATTGTCTGGTAAGAGCCTGCGGGCCAGGCATCCTGGGGTGAGAGGCCGGTTTGCGGCTCAGCCGGGCGGCCTTTTGGGCCGCGGCAGTGAGGCTGCAGCTCCGACGCCACTGGACACCCTCTCCGCCCCTCTCCGGGTGAGGGCCTGGTGGAGTCTGGCCAAAGCCAAGGTCAGAAACCTCTCCAAAGACCTGTGCTGATCTGAGGCCGAGCACTTCTGGACACCCTTCAACCTGGGACACTGGGATTGTGGCTTTTGTGTCCCCACAGCCCAGAATCCCTCCTTTCCAGGGAAAGTTTCCTTTATTACATAACTTTTTAACCACTTCTTATTCAAATGGACTTGCATTTCATGTGTCCATTATTAAAAAGTGTGTATCTGCCATCATTTCGTGTTTGTTTAACTGACTCAGAACTAGGAGGGACACTTGGGTTTTTAGGAAGACCACAGAAGCCCATAATGTGTGGCTAAAGTTGAGCAGCTGACTTTGAAGCCTGTTTATAAGTTTTATGAAAAGAGCATTGACTCTAGTCCTTGTTTTCCCCCTAAATGAACAGCAGAGCCCTGGGACGCTGCCGGGCGCCTCCAGGAGCATGAGCTGCCTGGCTTCTCCCTGCCTGAGGAGTCTGTGGCCTGTGGACCTGTTACACTCTAACATGCTCAATTTTCATATTTTAAACAAACAAGTCAGATTATCCTGTAGCGCGCTCCCTTTCGCAGAGTGTGGTCTCCACTCGTTGTTCTCGTAGAGCTGCAGGTTTTCTTCCGGAAAAGCCCATTCTTTGTCGGTGGTCCACACAGAGCTCTGGGAGAGTCGGCCATGGGTGGCGCCCGCTGCCAGCCCCGTCACCTGGCGTCTAGAGGCAGGTCTCGTTGGGAGAGCCGCCCTTCAGTCACGAGGGCAAGGCACCCAGCAGAGGTGAGCGGCACGTCTGCAGGACATGCAGCGTGGCCGTTCAGGTGGGACTTTGTTTTAGGTTTTTGAACCAATGTTGGACACTCCATTCTTTGATGATCTTGGGCTTTTCTCAGGAATAAAGTAAAAGTTGTATTCATAGATGTGTGTCAAACATCAGACTGTAAGGCTTTCCAATGAAGATGCCACAGCTGAGAAGAAAGGTCCCCGCTAGTGCTTACTCAGTCAGAGAAGGCAATGGCACCCCACTCCAGTACTCTTGCCTGGAAAATCCCATGGATGGAGGAGCCTGGTGGGCTCCAGTCCATGGGGTTGCTAAGAGTCGGGCACAACTGAGCGACTTCACTTTCACTTTTCACTTTCATGCATTGGAGAAGGAAATGGCAACCCACTCCAGTATTCTTGCCTGGAGAATCCCAGGGACAGAGGAGCCTGTTGGGCTGGCGTCTATGGGGTCGCACAGAGTCGGACACGACTGAGCGACTTAGCAGCAGCAGTGCTTACTCAGTACTCGTCACCCTCAGAGAGGCCTGCGTCCATTCTGGGGGTGAACAGCTCGTGACCTAATAATTTTTTAGAATATGAGATCAGGAACAGCTGTCAGTATAAACTGTCCTTTTCCTTTCGTCTGATGCATTTTAACTTTCTGGAAAGTGGAATATTACTCCGTTACTCTTCAGCTTTTTAAACTGATTTTTATTAGGTAATAAAAAGGAATTTCTAGCCATATTGCTTGCTCTGATTAGCCCTAGAAACATCACGTGAACCCTTTAGTTAACTATGAGCAAACTGAAAAGCGGAGCCGTTTGAAAAGCAAATGTAACTTCCCTTCTATTTTTTTAGCATTGCTAAGACACAATGGGTTAGCAATCTCTTCTTCGCTGTGTGAAGGCGGAGAAAGGACAGGTCTGGCGCTGTCCCCTGTCCTCGCGGGGACTCTCTCGTCAGACCCCCTGGACTCGTTTCCTCCTCCATCACCTCCAGCACCGCGATCCCCCCAGCCTCTGGCCTCCTCGCCCTCTGCCAGCTCCTAGTGTGGGCATCACGCAGGGTCAGGCTTTGACCTCCGCTCCTTTCATGATTCCCCACCGGAGCATCCTCGTCTGCATGGGTGGGCCTGAGCCCTGGAGCCCCACCCCCTGCCCAGAACCCCCCACTCAGATCCCTCCCCCAGTTCAGGCCCCACCCCCTGCTCAGGCCCCTCCCCCATTCAGTCCCCGCCCCCTGCCCAAGCCCTTCCCCACGTGACGGTCTCCAGGAAGGCCCTGCAGCACCTTGAACTCTTGTCAAGGAGTCTCTGCCCCCGGTGCTGGGACACTGCCGGTTCTGCCTGCTCCCTCGTGGAGGGCGGGCACAGGAGGAAGGACGAAGGGGCTGAGAGATTGGGGTGGGGACAGGGACCCTCGCGGGGGCCGTGCCCGGGGTTCTGCTGGGGAAGGGCAGGGTGGAGATGAGACTGCGGGGGTGACAGTTTTCTGCTTAAAAGACATAGGACATGTGCATCTCCTGTATTTTTTTTCTTTGAAATCAAGAAACAAGAGAGTATAGTTTTTTATTGTGTCAGAAACCAGACAATATGTCATTACAAATAATAATGTCATATGTATATACATGTTTCAGGTGTGTGTACACAGAGAGAACTTTGGAAGGTATGCTTGTACATTCTGTATCTTGAGAAACTTGATGACCGTTCGGTTACTCTGCTGTGTTGACGACAGTTGGATGACCCCATGGTTAAAGTAATTTCCTTGGGGAAACAGTTGAGATGTGTGTTAGCTCCTGCCCAAGCGTGGGCCTGGTGCCGGCATGCACCAGGCCTGGCTCCAGGCTGGAAACGTGACGGGGAGAGCACCCTGGGCTGCAGGGGTCCTGGCCTCACACAGACACAGAGACAGAGCCCCTTGAGCCCCGGATGGGTCACAGCCCCACACGGGTCACAGCCGCGCAATGTCCAGGCTTTGCTCCTGGGACAGGTCGGTGAGGTTACACCAAGAGCAGAGCGGCTTCCAGGCAAAGGCAAGAAGATGCGGGCGACGGGCAAAGGGCCGTGGGGAGAAGAGCGAATGCTGAACTCGGGTTGGGTCAGTGTGTCATGGTGAGCACGAACGCTGGACTTGGGGTGGGTCAGTGTATTGCAGTCCCATCCCAGGGCCTTCTGGCCTGTGGATCGACCTGAGGGGGCTCTCTCCCCTCTGAGGGTCTCGGTTCAGTCCTCCCTAACGTGGGTGAGAAACTGCCTGCTGCACAGGATTGCCAGGAGGCTGAAAAATAAAGTCCATGCAGGCGACAGCGGCACGTGGTCATTGACCATGGCCACAAAATCTGCAGGACACGGAGGCTCCCTCGGCCCAGGGTGGCCAGAGCTTGGAGACCTGGGTCCCCGAGGATCCAGGTCAGGAGTCTGAGCCGCACCTTGGGGGTGCTGTTTTGGTGTCTGAGCATTACAGCAGGGGGACGATGTGATTGGATTTGGGGGCGTGGGGTCACTCTGACTGCGGTGTGAGGATGGAGAGCAGGAGAGAGCACGGCAGAAAGCAGGCCAGTCTCCTCCCAGCTCCACGTTCACTCCTCTCCTCAGTTAGGCCATAAGAGATGCCAACAAGATCCTATGCACTGGTACAAAATTATCAAAAGAAAAAAATTGCTACTTGGTCAAAAAGCATAGGAACAACTGCATTCATCCTTCTGGAAACAGCCCACAATAATGCAGTCATTAATACAAACAAAAATAGAGTTTGAAGCTCATTGTCAGTCTTGGCTGAAGGGTGGATTTTATATAACAGTATAATATCAAAAAGCCCCTAAAGCTTCTGTCCTCATTCTCATTCTCTCCTCAGTCAAACCATTACACTCTTTTAAAACATTCTGTTGCTTTATCTTTGGCTGTGCTGGGTCCTCACTGCTGTGCGCGGGCTTTCTCCGGGTGGAGGTGGGGGCTGCTCTCCGTTGCCTGCTCGGGCTTCTCATTGCAGAGCACAGGCTCGAGGAGCTCGGGCTCCAGCAGCTGTGATGCACCAGTAGTTGTCCCACGGCACGTGGCATCTCCCCGCACCAGGGATCGAACCCACGAACCCTGCATTGGCTGGCGGATTCTTAACTACTGCGCCACCAGGGAAGTCCCCCTAACTCTCTTTTTTTTTTCCCCTTATTGTCTTTTAAATAGAGGTTCTTAGCCTGGGGTTCATCCATGGACAGGCTTCAGGCAACACGTGGATGCCCCTGAAACTAGAAGCACATGATAAGCACTTTTTTCCACGTGGGGAGTGACCACATAGCATTCACCAGATGGTCCAGTGAATCTAGAACACCAGAAAAAGGCCAAGAACCAGGGGCTCTGTCTCCATGGAGAGAAGACTGGAGTTGCATGGACGGGACTGTCACTGGACGTGAACTGACTCATGCTGCCCGGACTGCAGCTCTTCCCCTGCCCCAGCATCTCAGTCAGGATGGGCCGTGTGTCCCACTCCTCTACCCCAGGCCAAGCCCTGGACCTCCCTGCAATGCCGCTCCCTCCCTTGCCTCCCTCCTGCTCCAGCCACAACCCCAGAGTCATCGTCTCTTTATTTTTCACTCTGCACCCACGTCTCAGGGCTGCGACCCGGGTCCTCAAGTGGATTGGGGCTCTGACACCAGCCCGGTCCAGTCCCCAGCATTCTTTGCCGTGTGTCTCAGCAGCCTGGACCCTGCTTCTCTGCTTTGCCTGAACCCCTCTTCAGTCTAATCTTTGCAGCAGCTGAAGCGATCCTCATAACCCTCCAGGAGCCCCCTTCACTGCACTGTTTTGCTTCCGTGCTCGTCACTGACATATATATATACTCACTGTTTGCATACTGTCTGTCCCCCGGTGTAATGGAAGCTGGTGAGAGCAGGGAGTTGTTTCATCTGTTTTCTTTCACTGCTTCATCTGAAGGACCTATCACAGCTCTTAACCTAGAGCAGAGACCCGGGCGTCTTCCCTGAATGAATTTTATTTTGAGAATCCATTCAGCATCGTCCCGTCCGTCCCTTGCGCTCTGCTCGCCGTCATTCCCAGGTATTGTACCTGTCATCACATCAGATTGCTCGAATGGATCCTGTTTCTTTTCTAGTTCACCTTTTTACTTAAAATAGTAATTGATACAGCGTTCTTTATTGAACCTTGTCATTCCAGGTTCCCCCAGAGCAACCTGAACGGCTACTTGGCAACTGATAGAGTTCCCCTCTGTCTGCTTCTTACGGGTTCTTCAGATTCAGTGCTATCCTCAGTGGCTTAATAAAGAAATGCCTTTCAGGTCACTGTAACTTACTCAGATCACCACAGCACAATACTGAAAAGCGACGTGCTGGTCCAGTATCTCAGTTCCTGCAGCCACAGCACTGTTTAGAGTGTAAGGGCACCTCACAGGTGTACTGGTCGAACTACTTTAATTAGTAGTCGTTTTACGCTTTATCACATGCTGTGCATCTGTGCTGGGAACAGAGGAGATATTTTTATAAGATGAATGGACACCTGCTAATGTGTCTGTTTTGTAAGTCTGGAATTTTTAACACTAGTTATTGCTAAAGTAGGAAACATCTGGGCCCAATGCTGAAAGGCTGGGCTTTTTTCTGCCTGAACTATTTGGAACAACTGTAATAGACTTGAGATCTGAGGCCCTTTTGACACCAGCTTAGGTGGTGATTTTTAGCACCCTCACGGGTGCTAATTTTTAATATTTTTGTATTTGTCTTATACCATTTCAGGCTTTACAAGAAGAACTGGAAAACCGCTCAGAACAAGTGCGATGCATAGAGAAGAAGCTACAGCTCAAGGAGCTGCAGTCACAGGACCAGGTACTTGCCCACGGGGCCGGTGCGCTTGTTGCCTTTCTCCGGGTCCAGGGGCTTGGGGATGGTGGTCGTCCTGTGTCCGCTGGGATGCTGTGGCCTCGAGTGGCAGAATGCTCGGGCCCTGCAGCACGTGGACAGCCACGGGGTCTGTCACCCGCACTCTGCGGGCGGAAGCCCTGCCGCCAGCTCCGCTCCCCTCATTCCCGCATCTCTGTGTCCCGTGCTGGTTTCATCCTAAACCAGCTCGACGGCGGCCACAGTTCCCAGCATCCTGAGCAGGCCTGGGGACACCCAGAGGCAGAGGGGGCTGCTCATGTCTGGGGTCCTGTTCTGAGCCGTGAGGGCGCCTTTCCCTGGAGCAACCCCCACCCGCAAGACCACGCTTCTCATCTCATTGGCCAGAACAGGTCACATGCTCAGCTGAGACCATCCAATCCCTGGTGAGAGGACAGACGGGTCAAACTGACCTGGACCAATCAGGGCCCACCTGGCGGGGATGGAATTACAGGAGGGAGGGGGCAACCTGGACCCGGAGGAGGGGACGCCTGTGTCTGGGATGTAGTCGACAGGGTCTGCTTGTTAGGATAAAGGGACACCATCGTACTTAGAGACACGAATCACGCTTTCTCTTGAATTTTAATTTTCTCCTTCTTTCTTCCATTATGTTCATGAAACAAATCTAGTATAACCACGATGATCCAGCTATGACAATAGCTAATGACCTATTTTATTTTCAAATGAAAGGGTCTTTTTCGTCGAAGTGTTTTAAATTTTACTAATTTTAAACTAAAAAGCCGACAGAGTATCAATACATATCACGAGTCTTAATTAAACTTTTAATAAACGCATCGCCCTCGGCCTTAACGTACAGCATTGTGGATGTCCTTCTCAGGACCACCAACGTGTGGGACAGAACCCACTGTGGGTGTCGGCAGACACTTATGAGCTGCTGTTTCCTGCGGTCCATTCAGCACAGGAATGCCGGGTCGGTCATCTTGACTCTGTGAAAAGTAGCCCTGACGTAAGGCGAATGCAGAGACTTACATCACCTCTGGAGTTGTTGGCAAACGGGACCCCCAGGTCGTGCACGCAGTCGTGTCCCACCCTTGCTGCCCCATGGACTGTCCTCAGGCTCTTCTGTCCATGGGATTTCCCAGGCAAGAATCCTGGAGTGTGTAGCCATTTCCTTCTCCAGGGAATCTTACCCACCCTGCAGTTGAACTCTCGTCTCCTGCACTGGCAGGTGGATTCTTGGCCCTCGAGCCAGCAGGGGAGCCTGACCCCCAGGTGGGGGACTGCAGAGAGTGGCAGGTGTGAGTATCTGATTGATGCTGCATAGTAATATTAATACTTACTAAATGGACTTGACCTCCCGGAATTCACTCCCAATGTCTAATGCTCACCCTGCGTCATATGTGTATTGTGGACGTGTCATGGACATCTATGTTATGTCTGTGTAGGATATGTCTTGTATAGGGTCCATGCTGGACAGGCAATAGGATCACAAAATATGATTCGAGGATGAAAAATGAGTTGTAACTGTATTTACCCAAGGCCTACAAGATGAGAGACACTGCACAAGAAACGGTACACGACTTAGTTCATTTATCCTGATAATCACCATTTAAGGCCAGCATTACACTCCTGTTCCCCTGCTGGTGCACTACAGCTCAGAGAGGCTCAGTGACTTGCCCAAGGTCACCCAGCTGCAAGATAGTATGGGTGGGGTCACACCCTGGTTGATCTGAATTCCAAACTTTTGCTCCTGTCATGACAGTTTTTAAGTTACAGCATTTCTAGTTTAAAAATCGACACAGCAGTGACAGGGAAAGTTTTTTAAGGCTGGCAGAGGAAGAACCACCGCCCCAGACAGCTGGAACAGGCGGTTAGCTCCCTGTGGCCGGAGAGCAGAGCCCGCGTGGCCGCAGGTGAAAACCCACCCAGGAGGCAGCGTGGCCTTGGGGGGATGGCCCAGGTCCCACTGTCGCTGAGGTTAGCTGGGCCCCCACCCCGGCAGGCTGGCGTGTCTGGAACTAGGAGAAGATGACAAGCTTCTTAAGAGCAGGAAGCGTGTTCCCTGAAGGACCGGGCCTCCTCCAGTTTGTGATAAAATATGACTCAAGGTAAAACTCTGTTGACATCACTCTAATTCATGGCAGGACTTCACACAGAAAACCCCATAATAGATGGAGAGTAGGGAAATTAAGAAATCCCAGATGAACAATAGGGAAGGGTTCAGGAACCACTTCAGTCTTATTTTATTGACTTCTTTTTGATCATCAAAGTTGCTTTCATCTTTGTAGTGACAATAGGCTTCTAAACTGTTTCTTATACTAATTCCTGATATCTTCTATGAGGCTCCAGTTTACCAAAGAAACGTCAGGAAATACCCCTGGGTAAAGCTGAATATTTCATAATCTTTGCAGCCACGAAATGCTGGGTTCTTTCCACAAGATCCTAGGGTGTAGCTTAGCAGTTGTTTCAGTAGAACTGAAAAGCAAATCGTGGCTCTCCTTCAGTTCATCTATGTTTAATCTGACTTAGCTTCTGTTTTCTCTGCATCTGACCTTTCCTTTCGCGGCACTAATAGCAGCAGTCAAAAACAATTACAAGTGTCGTGACCTGCAGTCCTCAGGGTCTCGTTACGTGTGTGCTCACTGAGGGCATTTAAGGTATTCAAAGTGTCAAAATTGTTTGCGATTTTCTGTTTTGCATCTGTCAAAGCAATTGCAAAATAACAGTAGTCAGCCTGACATCAGCCAGTCAACCAAAATGTGTGCAGAACAGCCTCTTGAAATTTTGTTCTTTCTTTTCAACCAAATGTTATTATCCTGATACTAGCTGCGTAAAGAATCAAAACTGAAACTGGCAGAATTACAAAGGATAATTTCCTGGGCGTCTTTTTTTAACTTGCTTTAAAAAAAATTTAAGCTATTTCTGTTTTTCATTTAAGAAAAATTCGTGTGTTTTAATTCTATAAAAACAAAAAAACTGAATGAGGCATTCTGAAAGGTGTGTTTTTACTTAAACATGGAAAGCCGCTTCTCCTCCAGTCTCGATGGCTGGCACCTCAGCTGCCCCCCGCCCACCTTGCCGGCATCGGCCTCTCCTCCAGCTCCTCACCCTTGGCATGTCGGTCCCCGAGTGCCCGGGAACCCGTGGCTGCAGAGGGTTAATTTGCCCCTTAAGTGGCATCAGGATAACACCAATGTAACTAGAAAAGACCAATTTTCTATCTAAGCCAGGCTTACAGAAACAGGTTGTTGTTTCTGTTTAGTTGCTAAGTTGTGTCTGACTCTGCACCCCCACATACTGTAGCCAGCCAGGCTCCTCTGTCTATGGAATTTCCCAGGCAAGAATACTGGAGTGGACAGAAACATATCTTTCCTTTAACGCATAAATAAGGAAGTAACAACCTGGAATCAAGATTTCCAGTAGAAATAGCAACAGCCTCAGATATGCAGATGATAACACTTTAACGGCAGAAAGCAAAGAGGAACTACAAAGCTTCTGATGAAGGTGAAAGAGGAGAGTGAAAAAGCTGGCTTAAACTCAACATTCAGAAAACTAAGATCATGGCATCCAGTCCCACCACTTCATGGCAAATAGACATGAAAAAAGTGGAAACAGTGACAGACTTTATTTTCTTGGGCTCCGAAATTGTTTTGGACATTGATTGCAGCCACAAAATTAAAAGATGCTTGCTGCTTGGAAGAAAAGCTATGACAAATCTAGATAGCATATTAAAAAGCAGAAACATCACTTTGCTGACAAAGGTCTGTATAGTCGAAATGCTTTTTCCAGTGGTCATGTATGGATGTGAGAGTTGGACCATAAAGAAAGCTGAGTGCCGAAGAATTGATGCTTTTGAACTGTGGTGTTGGAGAAAACTCTTGAGAGTCCCTTGGACTGCAAGGAGATCAAACCAGTCAATCCTAAAGAAAATCAACCCTGGATATTCATTGGAACAACCCATGCTGAAGCTGAAGCTCCAGTACTTTGACCACCTGATGCAAAGAGCCGACGTATTGGAAAAGACCCTGATGCTGGGAAAGATTGAAGGCAAAAGGGAAGGGGGCGACAGAGGATGGGATGGTTGGATGGCATCACCGATTCAATGGACATGAATTTGAGCAAACCCCGGGGGAGAGGGAAGGACAAGGCTTCCTGGTGTGCTGTGGTCCATGGGGTCACAGAGAGCTGGACACGACTTAGTGACTGAAACAACAACAGGAAAGTAATTTTAAAAACCATCATTCCTCTCCACACCAGGAGTTAATAATATCTGATTCCCGATAAGATCTGAGCAAGCATCCTAGAATTCCAGCAGCTGAGGGGAGGCCGGGGCTCTGAGCAGACCTCATTGTGTGAGGAGTCCTCGGGGAGCCCGTGACCTCCCGTGACGGAAGCGGGCCGCCCACCCCAGTGTCATTGTCCATCGGACTGACCACACTGTGAACTGGATCCGTGCTGGACGTCACTCAGGCTCAGCCTGTGTGTGAAACCAAGTCTCCTTTTCGGGAACAGGGTCTCATTATTCACTGTGAGACCAGGTGATTTGCAAGCCTTTGTCAAAGTAATTCAGTAAATTATGGAAAATAATGGAAGAAAATAAATAGTCTAAAATTTTACTAGTGTTCTTAAAAGACTGCAAAGCCAGGGTCTGTTTATCACAGGGGCACTACACATCAGCCTCGGACCTCAAACATAATGTAGACAATGCCATACGCGTAACGAAGCCCCTGCTTTGAACCAGGTATTTTCAGCCTCAAACGTGTGAACCTGGATCACTTAGGTTCCCAGAAGATTCTTTTAAATAAATCTGTGAGAACTAGTACTTGGAGATCCAATCGATAAAATGCAACGCCGTGCTTTTCACAAAGGATCATCCTTTCCTGCATGCATCACTCCTGGGCAGTGTGAGGTGCTGGCCCCCGACAGGAATCGAGAAGAAGCCTGGATGTGCGGGTCCTCCTCCGCCCTCGAGGGGTTCCGAGTGCAGTCAAGCAGAGGCGGTATGGGGCGCAGACTCCAGGCTGGGGTTTGACGATGTGCTTTTCCTCCTAAGGGGCTGTGAGGCTCAGGTCCACGAGGCGGGAGGTTGCCACCCTGGCCCTGCCCGCCATCTCCCCGACCGTGGGGGAGGCTCCCCCAGGGCAGGGCCTCCAGAGCCAGTGGCCAGGTCCTCAGCTCAGACCCCAGGCCGCCCAGAGGCCTTGCCGGTTCTCCGGCTGGCATGTTTCGGCAGCTGGCCGGTCTCGTTCCTCTCGGGTGTGTCCAGGCCCTACGGTCTAGAGTGTGCGTAGATTGTCCTGAAGGATGTCGTGAAGTGCTGGGCACGGTCCACAGTTCAGTCCCAGCCTCGCAGCAGGCAAGGCCGAGACTCATCGGTTCATCCAGGATGGAACCTGCTGAGTCTAGTGGCAAGTCTCATGGCTGATCATGTGCATCTGGGGAGGGGACAGAGAGGGTCCCGAGTCCCCCATTAAGGCCCATGGTGAGGGACCGGGGGAGGCTTCAGGACGAGCACGGCCTGCAGGGGAGGGTCCACCCCGGTCACAATGGGTCACGTGGCCTGTCCAGGCCCTAACTGGCCCAGACATCAGGCTCCTAGAAGGTCAGTAGCCACACCTTCCCATGGGGTCCGTGTGGACATCGCGGCAGGATGCGTGTGAAACACGTCAGGAGCCAGGGAACACGGATGGAGCATGTGTGGTTGCAACTCTTCACCCAGGAGAAGGGCCCATGAGGCGGGCGTCTGCAGAAGGAAAGACACTGGTCAGGATGAGGGGACTGCGGAGAACAGGTTCCGGGTGCCCGGGGGCGGTGGGGAGCCTCCTGGGCGAGGGTCCCGTCAGTGAGGAGGAGAGACCAGGACATCAGCTACTCTCGTTTCATCCCTTGAGAAGCAGTGACAGCAGCAAGCCCGCGTCTCTGCCTGCTCTGTGCTCTGCTGGGACATGGTGCCCGCCCCGGGTTCAGGGTGGGGACTCGGTCACTGCTCAGAAGGCAGTTTTCAGCTGCAGAGGACGTTTTTGTTTAACTGCATAGTGTTTCATGATTGCGTCTTTAGAGACATCCCTCCAGCAGCAGAAGGTAAAATGAGAGATGACAAGAGCTGAATCCAGCTCCTTCTGCCGTAGCACTGTTACCACATTATTGTTTATTCCTGAAGAGTGTGTGGGCCTCCCGTGGGGCCCAGTGACCCATGAGGGAGAAGGTGAGCGTCGGGAGGACCAGCGTCAGCGAGGTAAAGCCATCGCTGGCCGGCACTTAAAGCCCCGTCAGCGCCAGGGGCCACCAGCGAGCCTGTAGTCACCGGCAGCCTCACAGACAGACATGGGGTGCAGACAGAGGGTCAGTTAGCCAGAATCATGGCAGTCGTCAAGAGGAAGACCAGCTCTGTCTTTTACAGATTTCCAAGCCTTTAATTTCCATTTTCCATAATGGATTTTAAAACCTCACAGTCTTGGCTGCTATGGGCTAACAGATCTGCAGTGCAATCTATTCAGAAGTCCCAACAGCTCAAAATTGTGTTTTATCCCTAAGCACATCATTAAAATGGGAATAATAATTGCAACAGAAATACCATTCAAAGACTTTTACTGACTTTTCGTGTTTAATGGTTATTACTCTGGCTTCTTTCAAGTAGCTTTAATAACCACAGTTTATTTACAAAATTCAGGCTGATTCCTTTGTTCCCAAGACAGCTGGTATGACACGTTGCTGTAAAATGTAAGCTGTTATGAGAGAGAGAACCACATTTAACTTTGGCCACATCTTATTCTCAATGAGAGTTTGAATTCTTGCCCCTGTTTTCTGAAAAACACTTGAAGCGTGCATTTCATCAAACCATGCCTTGTAAATCATTATTCTGGGAGATTTCCGTGGCAAAGCAAGTCAGCCCACTTGCACCCAAAACCACCACTGGAAGCCATGCACAGCGACCACAGAGCCATTTCCGTGGCAACTCAGGGCGGCTCTGGTGGGTGAGTGGGCTCCGTGCTCCATCACTGCTCTCCTGAGAGTCCCTCCGTGTTGGCCTTCACTCGAGGGGTGGGAGGCAGGTCCCCGTGTGCCCCCGCTGTGTGGTTTCAATCTCCTGCTCCGCGGACGCCCCAAAGCCAAGCGCCAGCACAGCTCCCCCTGCATCACTGCAGCTGCTCTGGAAAGCGTCCTCTGCGCTGCTGGAGTGGCTGCTGGTCATCAAACGCGGACGGGGGATGAAGCTGGGGTCCAGCCGCGGGACACACGGGCTCTGAACTCTGACCTGGGCTGCCAGGTTCAAAGCCACACTGAGCGCCCGGGGCTGGGTCTCGTTCCCTGCCGCCCGTGGGAAGAGATGTGATCACGCGTTCTCACTTCTTTTGATTTCTTTTTTTTTTTTAAGGTAGTTTTGTCTTTAATTTTAGTCTTTTTTAAAATTAGTTTTTAAAATCCAAAAATAATGGATCCAAATGAGTAAATAATTGTTGCTCTTTTTCAGTCACTCAGTCGTGTCCCACTCTTTGTGACCCCATGAACTGCAGCACACCAGGCTTCCCTGCCCTTCACTATCTCCCGGAGCTTGCTCAAACTCATGTCCATTGAGTCACAGATGCCATCTAACCGTCTCATCCTCTGTCGTCCCCTTCTCCTCCTGCCTTCAATCTTTCTCAGCATCAGGGTCTTTTCCAGTGAGTCGACTCTTCGCATCAGGTGGCCAAAGTATTGGAGCTTCAGCTTCAGTCCTTCCAATGAATATTCAGGGTTGATTTCCTTTAGGATTCACTGGTTTCATCTTGCTGTCGAAGGGTCTCTCAAAAAAGGAGGAACAAAAGCTAAAAACCAACTTCGGCTGTGTCCCACCTTATAGAATTGGTGGACGAGGACAGTGATCAAGCGTTACCCTGGGGGATGGAGTATCGTCTCCCAGGAAAGTAAGAAGGCTGGGTTCCTGGGCCCTATCCTGTCAAGGCATACTTCACTGGCAGTTACTAAGCCCTGAATTCCTGGAACTGAGGAAGAAAAAGCAGAGATAAAACACAGGGATGGGAAGAGAGAGTGAGTCAGCATGGTCAGGAGAGATAAGTGTTTGATGACTGTTTATTGTGCTCATCACATTCAGAAAAAGAGGGTCAAATAGTATAAGCCTTACTTGCAATTCCTTTTCTACTGTGGTCCAGCCAGAAAAGATCTCCTTTTCCTGTTGAGGAAGGGCTGTTTTGAGGTAGAAGCAGTTGAAATTGTTGTCGAGCGAATGACAGAGCAGAAGTATTTCAGAGACGTGAGATGTATGTCAGTCTATGTTAGGAATAAAGAAGGAAAGGTGATTTTTTTTAATACAGGGGAAAAATTCAGAAGTTTAAAAGACCACTTGAACATACTTTCCTTGTAAATCACCTTTTGGATTTCTATACAGAATTGGGCTTCCCTGGTGGCTCAGACAGTAAAGAATCTGCCTGCAATGCAGGAGACTCGGGTTCAATCCCTGAGTTGGAAAGATCCCCTGAAGGAGGAAATGGCAACCCACTCCAGTACTCTTGCCTGGATAATCCCATGGACAGAGAAGCCTGACAGGCTACAGTCCAGGGGGTCAAAAAAAGTCGGACATGACTCAGCAACTAAACAACAATAATAGCAATTTGACGTGTTATGATGCTATTTTAAATGACGTTATTTTTAATTTCATTTTCTCAGTTGCTGGTGCTGAGAAAGACAATTGACTTTTTGCATAGACTTACTTTATCACGTTTAGGGAATTTCTTTCTATTCTTACCAAAAGTCTCTTTTCTTTTTAAAATTATAAATGGATGTTTCTTAAATACCTCCCTTCCATCTTTTGAGATAATTATATGAATTTTGTCCTTTATTCTACTAATGCAGTGGACTTCATAGATTTTTCTAATGTTAAATCCATGTTGCACTTCTAGAATAAGCCTCATTTGATCATGAAGACTTATTCCTTTTTACCTTTTGCTGGATTTTGGTTCACTAATATTTTGTTCAGAATTTTTACATCTATGCTTATGAATGACATTATCATACAATTTTCTTTTATTGTGATGATCTTATTAGATTTTGGTGTCAAAGTTTGCTGGTCTCATAAGACAAACTGGAGTGTTCCCTCTTTATCTGTTTTCTGGAAGAATTTGTGTAATACTGATAATTATTTCATCCTGAAAACGTTTGTTTGGTAGATTAAGCTATCTGGGCCTAAAGATTTTTTTGTTGGAAGATTTTCAGTTATTTATGGATGTACTTTGCTTAATGGCTGTGGTATCAGAATTTCTGTTTTAACTTCTGCCTCGTTTTCTCTTCTCTGTTTGAGGCTATAATTTTATATATACATATAAATAGGTATACTCCTGACCTTCTAACTGTATTTCCTATGTTCTATATTGATTCTGCTTATTTTTTTTAATCTAGCTTCTTCTTCACTGAGTCTCTCCTTAGCTGTGTCTCACCTGCTGTTATACTCGCTATTAATTTTAAGTGTTGAATATTCCAGAGCTGGAGTTTCTACTTAGATCCTTGTTTACTTTCCCATTCTGTGCTGAAGGTCACTGCTCTTGCCCTAACTTTGTTGAACATGTCTATGTTGGTTCTTTTAAAGTCTGGGTCTGATAACGTTACACGGGTTCATGTGGTTATCATTTTGCTGCATTTGTTTCACTCCGCTTCTGGTCACATGGGCTTGGTTTCTCATGAGCCTGATTATTTTTGATTGTGTGCCAGATATTTTATATAGAACTTGATAGGAATATTTGGAGTCCTAAGATGATGGTCGTTTTCTCTGGAGAGAATTTACATTTGCTTCTCGGTAGGCAGGTGGTGCCCTTGCCATCTTGAACAGCCGTAGTCCATTTAGGTGGGCCTCCATCTGGGGAGGGATGGTCTGTGTCCAGCTCACTCCCACTCCTAGGGTGTAGCCCCAGGGGCTCCACCCAGAAGCATGGGTCTTACCAAGCACTCCCCTGCCGTGAGCCCTGGATGTGGTTTATGTCTCCCTGGCTTCTTTGTGAGGCTGTTGAAAGATCTACTCAGCTTCTCAAGCTCTGACCGGCCAACCTAGAATAGGCAGAGGCCCCTGTTCAAATGTCCCCAAAGCCAGACTCCTCAGTTCTCTGCATTTCTCTCCTCTCCGGGTTGGCCCCATAACCCTTCGCTGCCCTCCTGGTTCCCTGAGAGCTTGACGCAGACTCGGTAGACAGTCATTACTAGAAGCGGAAACCCACCACAGAGCTCCCTTGACTTATGATGAGGTTGCACCCTGATGAACCCATTGAAGCTGACAACGCTACAAGCTGAAAATTCGTCTAATATACCGAAGCACTTCTGTTAGCCTACGGTTGGGTAAAATCACCTAACACAAAGCCTAGTTTATAATAGCGTTGAATATCTCATGCAATTTATTGAATACTGCCTTCAAAGTGAAATTCTTTCAGAATGGTTTGTCGGGACACAAAGGTTATAAGAATGCTGGCTGTTTGCCCTTGTGATCACATGACTGACCAGGAGCCACTGCCCAGCATTGCGACAGGGTTGTATCACTAGCCCTGGAAAAGACCAAAATCCAAAGTATGGTTTCCACTGAAAGTGTATCACCTTCACACCTCTGTAAAACAGAAAACTGGGAGTCGTTCCATCAGCAGTCAGGGGCCATCTGCATTTACACTGCTGTGAATTACTCGATCACATTATTGCTAATCTCTTCTATTGACTTGATTTTCTAATTTGATCTGTAGAAATTCATTTTCGTATGAACTCTATTAATGATTTGTTAAATATGTTGCAAGTGCTTTCTCCTAGTTGCTTACCTTTAATCTCTTTATCCAATATTTTAATTTTTGAGAACATTATCCTCTGTTTTTCTCCTTTATGATTTCTAAGCTTGCTTAGGAAGGTCTTCCCTCCCCCAGGATTATAAAACATATTCTCTTTTATTTTCTTCCATTACTAATGAGAGTTTTCTTTTATGCATTTTGACTCTTTAATCCACCTCAAATTTATTGTCATATACCATATGGTATGAGGATTATAATAGAATGTTCCCCCAAGGAGAGGTCCATTCTCTCATCTGTAGACTTTGTGAATATATATATCACATGGCAGAAGAGAGTCTGCCAAGGCAGCTGAAGTGAAGAATTGGTGAGCGTGAAACAGGGGCGGTATCTCAGATCAAGCAGGCAGTGAGCTCAGTCTAAGCACGTGGCTACATCAAGGGCAGAGGGCCCTCTGGCTGGAGGCAGAAGGCAGTGACCGAGGTGGGGCCAGAGAGCCTCAGAGAGGTGCAGGGCCCGAGGGAGGGCCCAGGTGACACCCAGCAGGGCGGGGGGCGTCGCTCTGCGGGGAACTGAACTCTGTCCACAACCTCAAAGAGCGCCTCCAGGTTAGAGCCTGGCTCTCACCTTTCTGCCGCACGAGACCAGAGCAGAGGGGCCAGGAGCCCTCAGCCTTCTCCTGGAACTGGGAGGTGGTGGGCTTGTGTTGTTTCAAGCTGCTATGTTTGTGGTCGTTTGTTACAGCAACCCTAGAACTGGTACAGGGATCTTAATTTATTTCCAAAAATATACCCAGTTATTGGAACCATTTATGGACTGAGATATTCTTCCCCTATTTACTGGAAATGCTGCTTTGTCAACAATCAGATTTTCCATTTGTATGTGAATCTGCTTGGGACTTTGTATTCTTTCCTGACCATCAGCTTCCTGTGCCAAGATGAGTCACAGGGTATGGTGCTTGGAGGCGTGGACTCTGGAGCCCCAGGGCTGGGGTTCACATCCCAGCTTTGCCACTTCCACGTCGAACAAATCAGCTTGCTTTTTTTGCCTAGGTTTCCCTGTCTTGAAAATGGGTTAATAATTACACCCACCTCATAAAATTGTTGAGAAGATTGTCAGTTGCTGCTGCTAAATTGATTCGGTCGTGTCCAACTCTGTGTGACCCCAGAGATGGCAGCCCACCAGGCTCCCCCGTCCCTGGGATTCTCCAGGCAAGAACACTGGAGTGGGTTGCCATTTCCTTCTCCAGTGCATGAAAGTGAAAAGTGAAAGTGAAGTCGCTCAGTCATGTCCGACTCTTCGCGACCCCATGGACTGCAGCCCACCAGGCTCCTCCACCCATGGGATTCTCCAGGCAAGAGCACGAGTGGGGCGCCGCTACCAGTCAGTTACTACATGTAATCCCCTCACAAGGGCTAGTGCATAGCAGCTTGTGTTATCTGTAGGGAGCGTCTTCTCTCGTCATTGTTTCAGGATTGTCTTACTTATTTTTGAGCATTAGGACTTTCACACGGGTCTCAGAATAGCTTCTGTGTTTTAAAATCTCACCAAGGGTTTGGTTAGAATCGCTCTTACTGCACTTCACCAATCAGTCTTCGAAGAATTAATGCCTTTGCATTAATTATTAATTAATGTTTGTATTTCATTAGGTCTCCTTCTGATCTTCAGTACAATTGAAATGTTTTCTTCTATGGACAGTGTACATTTCTTATTAGATTTATTCCCGAATATATCATGGCATGTTTTGCCTTTTGTGCGTTTTCCCTTTATGTTCTCTCAACAGTTGTCCCTGTTGTTCAGAGACATACTGACACTTGTTTGTATAGATCCACCCCAACCAGAGCAATTTATTATTCCTGGTTTCATTCTTTCTTACGGCTGAGTAATAGTCCACCGCGTGTCTGCAGCGCATCTTCCGGATCCGGCCGCCTGTCGGTGGACGCTGAGGCTGCTTCCGTGTCTTGGCCACTGTAAATCGTGCCTCTGTGAACACTGGTGTGCGTGTGTCTTTTCCAAGGATGGTTTTCCCTGGATATATGCCCAGGAGGGGGGTTCAGGGTCACATGGTAGCTCTATTTTCAGTTTCCTGAGGAGCCTCCCCTCTGTCCTCCACAGAAGCTGCTTGAGTTTACATTCCCACCCACAGCCTCAGGCTCCCTTTCCGGCTCCTGCGAGTTTCCGCTTCCTGTGACAGAGAGAATCTGTGGGGTTTAGACCCACACCTTCATTATAATTACCTGTGTGCGTGCTTGTCCTTCCCGCTGGACGGAGACGCAGAGGGTGCAACGTGCTAGGAACACACACACACACGTGCATCTACACGCATGCCGGTATACACACACACATACACGTACACACACGCGGGGAGCCTCTCCCACGCGTGACAGCACCGTCACTCCCGTGGGTCCCGCACACGCTGGTGGGCAGCCGGGGGAGCCTCCACGCCCATCCTCAGCCGAGCGCCAGCCTGTCCCCCGTGGACCGGCAGCGCTGGACCCCAAGCAGGGGAACGAGTGACATTCCAGCAGCAGCAGAGCGGAAGACGCCCCGCCGGCCCGCCCAGGAGGTGGGGCCCTGGGTCTGACTGGCGGTGTCGGAGGCGCTTGATTCCTTGTCGGCCTCTGAAATCCCAGGGATGCTGCTCCCCAAAAGCTACATGCAGTTGGGCAGTTTTAGGGTTTTCTTTGCCTTCGTGGTTATGAATTATATGGACTCTGAGTGCTTAACTACAAACTGAGGGTTTTCCAGGTTGGGGATCAGACTTATGAGAAGAAAACTGCTGAAATACAAGTCCCTGGGGTGACAAGGGCCCCTGGGTGTGGGCAGGAGGTTCCAGACCTAGAGTCACGCTTACTGTGCGCGTTGGACACTCCGCACACCTGGAGGCCCCAGCCGGTCAATCGCAAGGCCCCATGTGAGAACTGTTTACTAATCAAAAATAAAATTTCCTAAATGGGCTCGTCACCAACTTCTATTTTATTGAAATGCAGTGACGTCCCTAAGTGTCCTGGGTGCAGGGCTCCATCTGAAGGGCAGGGAGCTGCCAGGCAGACCTTCCCAGGCGGAGGGAGACCCTGGAGAGCCCGGCCGTGTGGCCTCTGATGCTGCCTCCGTCTTTGAGGTTCTGCAGGTTTATCCTCAGTGTTCAAATATCAGAGCTCATCTTCATCCCCTTTCCATGTTGTTTGGATGGATGAAATTTAACACAGACCTGAAATATCAATAACCTCAGATATGCAGGCAACACCACCCTTATGGCAGAAAGCAAAGAGGAGCTAAAGAGGCTCTTAATGAAAGTGAAAGAGGAGGGTGAAAAAGCTGGCTTAAACTTAACATTCAAAAAACTAAGATCATGGCATCCGGTCCCATCACTTCATGGCAAACAGATGGGGAAACAATGGAAACAGTGACAGACTTTATTTTGGGGGGCTCCAAAATCACTGCGGATGGTGACTGCAGCCATGAAATTAAAAGATGCTTGCTCCTTAGAAGAAAAGCTATGACCAATGTAGACAGCATGTTGCAAAGCAGAGACATGACTTTGCCAACAAAGGTCTATCTAGTCAAAGCTATGGTTTTTCCAGTAGTCATGTATGGATGTGAGAGTTAGACCATAATGAAGGCTGAGTGCCAAAGAATTCATGCTTTTGAACTGTGGTGTTGGAGAAGAGTCGTGAGAGTCCCTTGGACTGCAAGGAGATCAAACTAGTCAATCCTAAAGGAAATCAGTCCTGAATATGCATTGGAAGGACTGATGCTAAAGCTGAAACTCCAATACTTTGGCCACCTGATTCAAAGAACCTACTCATTGGAAAAGACCCTGATGCTGGGAAGGATTGAGGGCAGGAGGAGAAGGGGATGACAGAGGATGAGATGGTTGGATGGCAACACCGACTCAATGGACATGAGTTTGAGTAAACTCCGGGAGTTGGTGATGGACAGGGAAGCCTGGCATGCTGCGGTCCATAGGATTGCAAAGAGTTGGATATGACTGAGCGACTGAACTGAACTGTTCCTAGAATTAATGACCACCCAAATCCTCAGTGATTTTAGTCACAGTTTTAGTCAATCCTATAACAGATACCAACTCGGAAAATACTGCTTTATTCCCCCACCTGTTGCCCTGAAACTGTGGCCACTCTGCAGTTCCCTGGGCTTCTCCACTTGGCTCCCTGGGCGTTCTCCTAAGCTTGTTCAGCCACTTGCCTCCTGGACTTCTGGGCTTCAGTTCTGTCAGGTCGGATTTAAATCACGGTTAAGGCTCAGTGGGCCCATCTTTGTCCTCCGCTTAAGAAGTATTATAGAGGTCATGACACCGGTACAAAGAAGTGACTCCAGCGTCTCATTCCTCGAGGCAGCGCTGGGTGTGGGTTCCCCCCGAGGCTGCAGCCCAGCCCGCCCCGCATGCCACAGGTGCCCAGAACCAGGCGTGTGCTCTGGGTGCTTCCAGGCCAGCGGTGCAAGACCAGATGTGAAGTGTTTCCCAGACACTCCTCTGACTCCACGTGACATTCCCCTCAGACCGGGTGCCCGTGCTTAAAGAATACCCTAAGGATCCAAAGAGAAGGAATTACTGGCTGTGCTTGGTTCACGTGAAGTCTGTGATGAGGGGAGGGAGTGCCGAGGAACGAGAGCCTGGGGCCAGCCTCTGCGCTGCTCATTCGGGAGCGCTCAGGAGTGAGTGCACCTCTCCATCGGTGGGAGCTCGCAGTGTTTGTTACAAGTGCTTTAGCATGAAAACAGAGGTGACCACTGGCATTTCTCTCGTGAAGCCAGTTGGTGGTTTGGGGAGATCGGGCACGGCTTGCTGCGAGAGGACCCACCCTTCAGTCGCGGCTCTTTGTCACTTGGTACCTTGCTTGCAGCAGCAGGAGCCACAGAGAGCACTCAGCCCTCCGCTTGAGCTCCGTGAACCAGGGGCATTTTCTGTGCACATCTCCGCCAGGCGGGTCCTGGGAAGGCTGCTGGCCATCCACCAGCGAGTGGGCTGCTGGACACGACGGTCTCTCATCAATGAAGGCGTGTGGGCAAAGCCCTGACGGTGCCCACAGAGGCCAGGAGCAGAGAGGGGCCACCGAGGCCACAGTGGGAATTTGTAGCTGACCCCATCAAGACTGCGTGTGTGTGTGTGTGTGTGTGTGTGTGTGTGTGTGTGTGTGTTGTTGTTGTTGTTGTTTACTCTCTGCAGCCTCTGGTGAAGAAAGCAGGCTGCAACAGGTGCCCTGAGCTGGAGTCTGGCCCAGAAGACCAGTGGAATGAGTGTGTCCAGTCCGGCTGAATCAGCAAGAGAGATGGGGGAGCACTCCCCCTTAGTGGGAGCAGGGACACTAGGTGGGCAGGGAGGCTGGCGATGGCGGCGGCTCGGTCAGGCTGAGCCCCCCTGGCCATCAGCCGGCGCCACGTCGTCACCACGCATCCTTGTCCCCGGCTGGGCGGCCGGGCCAGCTCGTCATCAGGCGCACAGTCCAGGCCCTGGCAGTTTTCACGTAATCCAGTAGAAATAGCTGCTTGAAACTCATACTGGTTTAAACAGTGAGAATGCTTTGTTCCGTGTAACTGAGCCGCAGCGCTGGCTTCAAGGGAGGCCTGATCCAGTCACGCAAGTTCTGTGGCCAGAAGCCGGGGGCTTGCGCTCCGTTTTGAGGCTGTTTCCTTATCGTTGGCTCCATTCTCAGCAATTCTCTTCCTCGTGGTTGCAGGACAACCGCGAGCAGCTCCTGGCCTGCACTTCCAGGCTCAAACCACAGAAGAGGAAGCGCCTGTCCCAGCAGCTCCATGTCACAGCCCGCACTCCATCCTGGCTGGACCTCGAACAGTGGGCAATGCCAGGCCGCCCAAATGGAGTTAATGAAGCTGGCCCCTCCCAGGTCCCGAGGTCTGAAGACAGGGCTGAGCTCGGGAGAAAAATCCAGCTGCTTCCACATTCTGGGCCTCAGACCCCAGGTCCCTCCTGTCCTTACCTATTGTCCCAGCAGTGGGGGAGGGCCCGGCTTGCCAGGGAGCTAGAGGTCCAGGGGCCAGCAGAGCGGGCATGGAAAAGCCTGTGATGTGGCAACAGAAGTCACTGAAATCGAGGAGGTATTATGGAAAGATTTTCTCAAAGTTGGGGGCGGGGAAAGCATTCCGTAATGCAGGGTAAAATAGTATCTTTATTCCAAAATCTCAGACTTGTTGCTGCCGAAGTGAAAGTGAAAGTCACTCAGTCATGTCCAACTCTTTGCAACCCCGTGTTCTATACAGTCCATGGAATTCTCCAAGTCAGAAGACTGGAGTGGGTAGCCTTTCCCTTCTCCAGGGGAATCTTCCCAACCCAGGGATCAAACCCAGGTCTCTCGTATTGCAGGTGGATTGTTTACCAGCTTAGCCACAAGGGGAGCCCAAGAATACTGGAGTGGGCAGCCTATCCCTTCTCCAGGGGATCTTCCCAACCCAGGAATCAAACCGGGCTCTCCTGCATTGCAGGTGGACTGTTTACCACTGAGCCAGCAGGGAAGCCCAGGGTCAGTGTTAAATTCATGGGCAAGATACAGGGCAGGGAGGGAACTGCCCGGAAGTCTCAGTCACCACTCGAGCTGCCCAGAGAGATGCTCCTGAGAGCAGCCGCCGATGGTCGCAAATAAAGCAAGCATACACCTGAGAACTCCATCCGAGGAAGAGAAGACCCTTGCTGTTTGTCTTCACGTATAGACAGGGTAGTAAAGTTTTCACCATAGTATGTTTTACCGTAAGGACCAATGAACAGGCAGAAGGGCCATGTGAAGCGTTGTCAGTCATCTCATCAGCACGGTGTTTAGGGTCTTTATTTCTAAATTTAGAGAGTGATGTTCCTCCATCACTGAAGTCAAGAAAAAAACTGTGCCGCCAAGGATGGAGCAGCCCGCTGCCCCCAGCGCTGGCAGAGGGCTTTCTTCTTTGTCTTTTTTACTCTCCACAGTGAGTTCTTCTCAGACGTCATCTGAATATGTTTCTAGATCTCAGTACATTTTTAATACGAACAAAATCTTCCTGCTCTTGATTTGACCTTTGTTGGCTTGGTGTGTTTTAAAGAAGATGTGGGCAACAGTTTTATGAAGAATGCGCAGAGACATTCGTGGAGAAGCACATTGGTGAGAATAACAATGAAGAAGACAAGGCGCCTCCTTCCTCATCGACCAGCACACGCGCTCCTCTCTCTGTGCTGAGTCTTAAGGTCGTGTGGGTTTTGTCTGAGCCAGGGGCAGCACACACAAGGCTTTTAAAGGGCATTTAACCAGACTGTTCCTAACAGAAATTCTACTCTCACGTCTGTCCAAATGGACCAAGCCAAAGTACTGATTTATCCAATCTGTAAAAACAGAAACTGCAGCCTCTATTTTTTTTTTTTTTTTGGCCACAGTTCAGTTCAGTTCAGTTCAGTCACTCAGTCGTGTCCAACTCTTTGCGACCCCATGAATCACAGCACGCCAGGCCTCCCTGTCCATCACCATCCCCCGGAGTTCACTCAAACTCACATCCATCGAGTCAGTGATGCCATCCAGCCATCTCATCCTCTGTCATCCCCTTCTCCTCCTGCCCCCAAGCCCTCCCAGCATCAGAGTCTTTTCCAATGAGTCAACTCTTTGTATGAGGTGGCCAAAGTACTGGAGTTTCAGCTTTTCATCCCTTCCAAAGAAATCCCAGGGCTGATCTCCTTCAGAATGGACTGGTTGGATATCCCTGCAGTCCAAGGGACTCTCAAGACTCTTCTCCAACACCACAGTTCAAAGCATCAATTCTTCGGCACTCAGCCTTCTTCACAGTCCAACTCTCACATCCATACATGACCTCTGGAAAAACCATAGCCTTGACTAGATTAACCTTTGTTGGCAAAGTAACGTCTCTGCTTTTGAATATGCTATCTAGGTTGGCCATAACTTTCCTTCCAAGGAGTAAGCGTCTTTTAATTTCATGGCTGTAGTCACCATATGCAGTGATTTTGGAGCCGAGAAAAATAAAGTCTGACACTGTCTCCACTGTTTCCCCATCTATTTCCCATGAAGTGATGGGACCGGATGCCATGATCTTCGTTTTCTGAATGTTGAGCTTTAAGCCAACTTTTTCACTCTCCTCTTTCACTTTCATCAAGAGGCTTTTGAGTTCCTCTTCACTTTCTGCCATAAGGGTGGTGTCATCTGCATATCTGAGGTTATTGATATTTCTCCCGGCAATCTTGATTCCAGCTTGTGTTTCTTCCAGTCCAGCGTTCCTCATACTGTACTCTGCATATAATTAAATAAGCAGGGTGACAATATACAGCCTTGATGTACTCCTTTTCCTATTTGGAACCAGTCTGTTGTTCCAGGTCCAGTTCTAACTGTTGCTTCCTGACCTGCATACAGATTTCTCAAGAGGCAGATCAGGTGGTCTGGTATTCCCATCTCTTTCAGAATTTTCTACAGTTTATTGTGACAGTCAAAGGCTTTGGCATAGTCAATAAAGCAGAAATAGATGTTTTTCTGGAACTCTCTTGCTTTTTCCATGATCCAGCAGATGTTGGCAATTTAATCTCTGGTTCCTCTGCCTTTTCTAAAACCAGCTTGAACATCAGGAAGTTCACAGTTCACGTATTGCTGAAGCCTGGCTTGGAGAATTTTGAGCATTACTTTACTAGCACATGAGATGAGTGCAATTGTGCGGTAGTTTGAGCATTCTTTGGCATTGCCTTTCTTTGGGATTGGAATGAAAACTGAACTTTTCCAGTCCTGTGGCCACTGCTGAGTTTTCCAAATTTGCTGGCATATTGAGTGCAGCACTTTTGCAGCAGCATCTTTCAGGATTTGAAATAGCTCAACTGGAATTCCATCACCTCCACTAGCTTTGTTCGTAGTGATGCTTTCTATGGCCCATTTGACTTCACATTCCAGGATGTTTGGCTCTAGGTCAGTGATCACACCATCGTGATTATCTGGGTCGTGAAGATCTTTTTTGTACAGTTCTTCTGTGTATTCTTGCCACCTCTTCTTAATATCTTGTGCTTCTGTTAGGTCCATACCATTTCTGTCCTTTATCGAGCCCATCTTTGCATGAAATGGTCCCTTGGTATCTCTAATTTTCTTGAAGAGATCTCTAGTCTTTCCCATTCTGTTGTTTTCCTCTATTTCACTGCATTGATCACTGAGGAAGGCTTTCTTATCTCTTGTTGCTATTCTTTGGAACTCTGCATTCAGATGCTTATATCTTTCCTTTTCTCCTTTGCTTTTGCTTCTCTTCTTTTCACAGCTATTTGTAAGGCCTCCCCAGACAGCCATTTTGCTTTTTTGCATTTCTTTCCATGGGGATGGTCTTGATCCCTGTCTCCTGTACAATGTCATGAACCTCAGTCCATAGTTCATCAGGCACTCTATCTATCAGATCTAGGCCCTTAAATCTATTTCTCACTTCCACTGTATAATCATAAGGGATTTGATTTAGGTCGTACCTGAATGGTCTAGTGGTTTTCTCTACTTTCTTCAATTTACGTCTGAATTTGGCAATAAGGAGTTCATGATCTGAGCCACAGTCAGCCCCTGGTCTTGTTTTGTTGACTGTATAGAGCTTCTCCATCTTTGGCTGCAAATAATATAATCAATCTGATTTCGGTGTTGACCATCTGGTGATGTCCATGTGTAGAGTCTTCTCTTGTGTTGTTGGAAGAGGGTGTTTGCTGTGACCAGTGCATTTTCTTGGCAAAACTCTATTAGTCTTTGCCCTGCTTCATTCCGTATTCCAAGGCCAAATTTGCCTGTTACTCCAGGTGTTTCTTGACTTCCTACTTTTGCATTCAGGACCTTAGTTCCCCTACCAGGGATCAAACCCTCAGCAGTGAAAGTGCAGATTCCAAACCACTGGACCACCAGGGAAGTCACCAGAACCCCAGCCTGTCTTAAAAGCCTGAAGGTGGACTGCCCTCTGGCCCCCATTTCCTGTCTCATCTGGCACAGGTGCTGGTCACAGGAGCCCAGCTGTGTGTCTTTGGGTATGTTCTGCTTCCTGTGAACTCCAGCCCATGTTAAGAGGTTGGCCAAGGTGCCTTTTGCTGTTTTTCAGTCACTCAGTTGTCTCTGACCCTTTCAGACCCCATGGACTGTAGCCCACCAGGCTTCTCTGTCCATGGGTTTTCCCAGGCAAGAATATTGGAGTGGGTTGCCATGCTGTCCTTGAGGTGAGATGAAATGATAGGTTTGGTCAAAGGGTGCTGCAGAAGCAACAGTGAATCATGGCTGCCCCGCTCACTCCCCTACCTCAACATCCAGAAAAATCGCTCCCATTCAGAAATCGGTCCCATTCAGAAATGAAATTTTCACTTTTTTTAAGAGAAAGGAGTTAGCATAAGATCCTTGCTAGATTGAGAGAGAAAGAATATAAGCAAAAATCAAATTAGAACATAGACCAAATGGGAAATTACCCAAGAAGCAGGGAAAAGATTCAGACAAATTACAGTTCTTTGAAACAAATAGTTCTTCATAATGCCAAAGCATTTAAAGAACACACTGATATGCGTCTGTCTTTCTGAGAGAGAAACTGGACAGGATCGTTTTTATACCCAGCCAAGATGTATTTCACATGGACAGGTTGTGGGCAGACACTGCCAACAAGCAGGGACAGAGAGACTAGAGCAAACGTGAGCAATTTTAAAGGCGGTTGGTCAGGGCTTCCCTGGTGGCTCAGCAGTAGAGAATCTGCCTGCCAACACAGGGCGAGGAGACACAGCTTCAATCCCTGGTCTGGGAAGATCCCGCATACCACAGACAGCAGCCAGGCCCGTGGGTCAGAACTACTGTAGAGCCCAGGAGCCTCACCTGCTGAGCCCGTGTGCGTAGAGCCCCTGCTCAGCAACCAGACGCCAGTCAATGAGACGCCCACACACCGCACCTGGAGAATAGCCCCTGCTCGCCACAACTAGAGAATGCCCTCTCGGCAGTGAAGACCCAGCACAGGCAAAAATAAATACATACAATTGTTTTGTAAAATAGAGTAGTAGCTCAAAATTCCAGAGCCAGCATTGAGTGATAGAAAAAAACAGTCAATATACCATAGCCTGTGAGACCTGCTGAGGCTGCCCCTAAGGTCTGACTTACAAGTCATGTGTTTTTCCTGGTGTTTGCCTTTCATTTAAGTCAGTTGACAGATGTTACTATTGGACTTAAGTCCAAGAAGATAAAATGGGAAGAATCAAACATTTCATCAGTGGGGAAGATCATTTTCATCCTTTTTCTTTTCCCTTTGGATATAAATCACAAGATTATAACATACCTCAAAAAGTACTTTGCCAAAAATTTAAAAAATTACATTCAAGAACACTTGCAATGGGACTTGAGTAGGAAGTAAAATAAACTATTAGAGCACATTTCTTCCTTAATTTAGTCTAGTGTAAGAGACTTTTGGAATTAAAGGCTAGCAGTTTTAACATACTCAAGAAGTCCATTGACTTGTCTAACTGAACTCAGCTGCACTTACTTTCATAGTCAGGTGCCTGTTTCCAGGTGTGTCCAATGAATCGTCTGTGGGGTACACTGCAATTCAGCTTTAATATTCAGTTAAGTCCCCACAACACATGGAACAAATTTTCAAATTCCACAGCATCTCAGACTAGGAGAAAGGAATAGACAGAGCTGGAGAAAGACAGCAGGAAGGACAATTGCACTCAGACTCACACACAGACACGCCTCTGCATCCTGCTCAGACACAGGCTCCCAGACTGTCCTCCACACACAGACTCGCCTCTGCATCCTGCTCAGACACAGGCTCCCAGACTGTCCTCCACACACAGACTCGCCTCTGCATCCTGCTCAGACGCAGGCTCCCAGACTGTCCTCCACACACAGACTCGCCTCTGCATCCTGCTCAGACGCAGGCTCCCAGACTGTCCTCCACACACAGACTCGCCTCTGCATCCTGCTCAGACACAGGCTCCCAGACTGTCCTCCACACACAGACTCGCCTCTGCATCCTGCTCAGACACAGGCTCCCAGACTGTCCTCCACACACAGACTCGCCTCTGCATCCTGCTCAGACACAGGCTCCCAGACTGTCCTCCACACACAGACTCGCCTCTCCATCCTGCTCAGACACAGGCTCGCAGACTTCCCTCCACCTTCGGTGCCTGTTTGTAGCTTGACGAGCCCAGTGGCCACCTGTTCGCAGAATAAGCCCTGGATGTATTCTAGAGGCAGCGGGAAACTCGTGAATCAGACATACTCGTGGTGCCGAGGGTGCTGTGCCCTGGTCTACACGTCTGGGGGCACTTGGAGACGTGGCTGTGCAGGTTTTCCTTCCCTTGTGTCTTCATAATCACGTGACGGTACCAAGCACCCAGGCACCGAGACAGCGTGGGGGAGTGTCTGAGCCACCTGACCACGCGCTACGGGTCATCCTCACACACAGCATAGCGGGCCCAGCATCCACTCCCCAAACGAGAAGAGGATGTAGGGTCAGCATCGTGCGTGCATCGTGAGAGCAGAGGACACGTGTTTTCCTTACTTACTGCTGAAAGCTGTGCTGACGGGGCTTTTCGCGAAACAACATGCTGCTGCAGGGACCGCCTCCCGCAGGCTCCAGGATGACCGGCTGCCTTTTCAGTTTGTGACTGTGTTTCCCCATATCACATGCCAGCTGTCTGGCTTCTGACTTCATGTAACAAACTTACCTTTGTAATGATATGTTCCTGTGATTTCTTAAATTCAAACCAGTCATTTCTGTGGTTAAAAAAATTTGCTGTTTTTTCACTCTAGATAACTTACATACGACAAGAATATGAAACAAAATTTAAAGGGTTGATGCCGGCATCTCTAAGACAAGAACTTGAAGACACCATCTCCTCCCTAAAGTCACAGGTAATGCCTAGAACTCAGAAGCATCCTGTGGGCTCAGGTGGCTGGCTGCACGTTTTAATTAATAAGCTTCTTCCGAACTGGTGCCAGAAATCAGTGCCGTGTTGTGGAATAACTTGGTGCCAGGATAAAGTGTTTTGTGTTTTGGGGAGGTTTTAGAATTTTTCTGACCATTTTAAGAACTCTCTGCTTGATAAGGCTTTCTTGAAAGCATCCTTGAAATTGAAAAGTTCAATTATGGTTACTTTTATTTACAGTCCACATTCCAATACAGACTCACCCTTTTATTCTTGGTACCAGGCCTGAAATGCAATCACTTAGCACGTTGCTTACTTCTTACGATGTGAATGTGTGAAGAAGTAAAAAAACAGGGCTAAGTGTTTTTATTCTGATGTATTTTATATGATTATTAGAGATAAGAAGATGCATTTTAAGATCAAAGTAGGGTAATGACATAGTATTCAAACAATTTGGTTAAAGATTTCTGCTGAAACATGTAATTCTTGGTAGTTTATAAAAAATAAAATTGACTTCAGTTTTGATACTAAAACTTCCTGGTCTTCCCTGGTGGCTCAGTGGTAAAGAATCCACCTGCCAGTGCAGCAGACTCAGGTTCGATCCCTGAGTTGGGAAGATCCCCTGGAGGAGGGCAGGGCAACCCACTCCAGCATTCTTGCCTGGAGAATCTCAAGGACAGAGGAGCCTGGTGGGCTGCAGTCCATGGGCTCGCAAAGACTCGAACATGACTTAGTGGCTGAGTATGAGTGCAAAAAACTTCCTACATAAGCTTTCTCTAAAACATGTTTTATAAATTGCTGTATATATTTTATAGATACATAATTTTTTAGATTTTATATGGGTACTTTTTTAAAAATCAAATGTTTTAACTCAGTATGAGAAAGAGTTCACATATTCCCATTTCTAAAACACTTAGAAACTTAAAACATACTTTTTTTTTTCCTGGAGAAGCTCTGCAAGAGAAAAATTTCTCTGCTTTCTGTGCCAAGAACAGTGCCTGCCACAGAGAAGGTGCCCAGTACATGTATTTACAAAGAAAACCGATAACCCAGTTTAAGGCCACTCGCATTGTCTGTTTACATGTGAGGGGTGGATGCGTGGCGCATGAGAGCTGTGCCTTTTCTGTCCCCTCAGTAAAAGCCTCTTACCTGAAATGAGAAGCCCATTACATCCATCCTCATGCTACGGTTAGCTCCCACTTCTGGAGCTAAGGAGTCTGGCCATACTCACGCCTACCAACAAAAACAGACATGGCAGGAGAGGGTTAACCTAGAAGGGGTTGTGCGCACGCTCAGCCTCAGTCGTGTCCGACTCTATGACCCCATGGACTGCAGCCCTCCAGGCTCCTCTGTCCATAGGATTCTCCAGGCAAGAACACTGGAGTGGGTTGCCCTGCCCTCCTCCAGGGGATCTTCCGTACCCAGGGATCAAACCCGCGTCTCCTGCGTTGCAGGTGGATTCTTTCCCCCTGAACCACCGGGGAAGTCCTTAGAGAGGGTTACGTCATCTTTAGGTACATGAAAAGCTCTCCTTCAGGTGCGGTTCTCCCTTAACTGCGTAGGAGCCCTTCCTTGGGGCCGGCTGTGTGGGACCTAGCACCTTCAGAGGAGTTGTTGTTTTAGAAAGACAGAAATCTGATATCCACCTGCAGGGCTTCTGTTATCCTTCATATCAGTCACTGTAACAGAAGCGCTTCAGCTCCTAAAACTGGACGTTGACCCAGAAGGTGAGGGCTGTCAGCTGCGTGCCGGCCCCAAGTCAGCAGCTGCACAGCAGAGTCCCAGGCCGGGCAGGGGGAAGATTCACTTTGAAAGCACAGGTGCCCGTGTTTGTGAAAATTGTTGGAATTCCAATCGCAAAGCACGGTGGGGGCAGGGAGGAGGACGTAAGTGGACCTCGTGAACTGTCCCGGGGCACACTAGAGCAACAGGTAGCCTTGAGACCAGGGTGAGGCGTGCACCCCTTTAGATGAGCCCTACATGCTGCTCCTGCAGGCAGGCTTTCCGCTTTGCCAGCTGGCCTCTCCTGCGTAACTGTGGCTCAGGAGCCACCGTCACCATGGTTTCCATTCAGACCAGGGACGAGAGCACACAGTTCCGAAGTGATCGGAAGCCACCGACTCTGATTGCATTCAGCAGCAGTGTTGGTCATCAGAAAACCACCCGAGCGGTTGTATACAGCGCCTTTGAGTTTCCACCTGACACAGGTGTCTTTAATCGTGCAGCGGCAGAGCCGGAGCTTTGCACTTCGGGACCCCTCGGCCGCACCCTGCAGGCCTGGGGGCAGCTCAGGTCCCCGCACCCCTCGCCCTGGCTCCACTGGCAGGCTGTCAGGGCAGGGACCATGGGCAGTACCGGCCTAGAGCTCAATACTAGGCACCTGCCCCAGATTTAGTCCCTTCATGACATCTCATGACCTTGGCAAGTGGCTGTCGTTCACCCCAGTTCACAGGTGAGCATCAGAAGCAAAAAGGACTTTCTAGAACCGTGGGAGCCACACCAGGAACTGAGCCCAAGTTGGCCTGATCCAAGCACAGTGCACAGCAGAGCACAGCCTGTGCAGCCCCGGGGACTCCCCGGGGGCAGACGGCGGTCTCGGCAGGCGGCGATTTGCTTCCTTCTCACTCGTTCCTTCCGTCAGCAGCCGGGGGTGCCAGCCACGTCTCTGCCCTGAAAAGGAGACGGGGGCACACAGGTGCTCCAACGCCACCCGCCCCACACAGAAGGGCTCTTGCACAGGCAGCTGGATCAGTGCTAACAGAGCAGGAGAACACAGAGGCGGGGCCGCTGACCGGCTCGCAGGCAGAGGCGGCGAGGTGGGCAGGGGCCGAGACCCTGAGCCCGGGACTGGGCCATGGGCAGAAGGCCTGTGTCAAGGCCAGTGATCAGGAGGACGTGGGGCGGAAAGTGATGGAGGAGGCGGAGACAAAGCCGCCAGGGTGGGCCAGCTCCCTCGTCTCTGCGGTGTGGGCTGTGGACCCGCCTCTGCAGCCTCTGATGGCTTCCCGGGGTGGGGGGGGGGGGTGGGGGGGGGTGGATGTGGTCAAATGTGGAGCCACAGCATCAGGTTCCCAGGGGCCTGTGTTTCACCCAGGGGTCAGCGACCCTCCCGTGTCGCCGAGGAAACCCCCCGTGCCTCCTCTCACCCGGGGCCTCTTTTCCAGGTTAACTTCCTGCAGAAGCGGGCGTCTGTCCTACAGGATGAGCTGACCGCCTACCAAAGCAGAAGGTACGGCCGCCCGCAGGCCTCCTGACCAGTCAGTGCGTTTCACCTGGGAGGCTCCTGCCCGGGAGCTAGAGTCTTCATTAAAAGGCACAAACTTACCAGTGTTAGAAAAAGACTAATTTTTAGTGAAGAGCGTGTACTGGAGGAGCCCTCCCCCCGCCCCAGCATCATCATGCTCCATCAGCGCTATCAGCGAGGGTCAGCGGCCCCTGACGGGCCTGGGCTGCGGCAGGGTCAGGACGGGATGTGCTCTGCAAGCCCAGCTGCAGCTTAAGGAGCAGGTCTCCCTCCTGAGATGGTGGGCTGAACGCGGTCCTGGTTGCCCACTGCTTTAGGGCCCACGTCCCTTGAGCTCAGCGTGGACACAGGAGCTCCAGGTCCCAGAGATAAAGGCTCAGTGACGTCACCGTGCTGGCCAGGACCCTGGTGACCCCAGGGCCCCCGTTTCAGGGACGCAGGAGACCATTCTGGTCAAAGGTTCTCGAGACGTCGCTGACCTGGGTTGCATTTACCTGCCCCAACAGCCCTCCCCTTGTTCAATGAAAAGCTGAGCCATTTGGCATTGAATTAAAAGTAAAAACTCCGGAGACGCTGCCATACATGACTCCAGTAAACGACAGAGGCCTACTGTGCCGCACAGGGGACTGTGTTCAGTGTCTCGCCACAGCCTCTAAGGGGAGAGAATCGGAAAAAGCACATACACACACACACACACACACACACACCCCTAAATCAGTGTGCTATACAGCTGAAACAGCATTGTAAATCAGCTAGACTTCAATCGTTTTTTAAAAAGTGAAAACTTCGTGACTCGTTCACTTTTCAAAAGCTTCTGTTCCTTGGTATAGAGAGGACTTGATCCCTTCTGGGTGTTGATGATGAACAACATCAACACTGGTTTTGACATCAAGCATCCCTCCCACCCCACATCCAGCTCCTCCTGAATTAGAGCATATGTGACTTCGGATGGGCCGGGACGCCAGGAAAGCCGTAACTCTGGGATCTGCCTTTCAGGTGACCGTGTGGAGACCCCCCACATCACCCCGGAGAGAGCGGTGGATCCAGCCGTCCCAGCTGCACCGCAGATTTCTTCCAGCAGGTTTGAAGATTCGGATATTATTTCAGTAAACTGTGAGACCAGTGGCATTTTTTGATATTTAAATGTAATTAAGATCATAAAAACGTCCATCACTCATACAGCAATGGCTGGTTTTGTGTGTCTGCCTATTTTTTTTTTTTTAATGTTCCTTTATTTCCACTTTCCATATTTGTGTACATTTGAGTGTGTCCTGAGAATTGCTGGTTTGGGAGAAAGAAATGAATCGTCGCAATGCCTCATGGATGCCTTTGCATAGAATTTTACCAGTTGCCACTGCTCCAGATCACGTTTGTAGCATATCAATATTAATGTGTTTGCATTATCTTCATGTTCATATATTATTAAACTATTATTTTTTACTTATCGATTTTATTTCTACATTTTTATTGCACCTCATATGCTAGACTAAAGATGACATGGTATTTTTTCTCTGGAAAATACTGACCATCTCAAATCATGCTATGGGGAGAAAATATCTTATGTCAGGTCAAAGATCACATTCATACGTAGTGTGTTTCTTTAGAATAAAAATCGCTGAGGCAACTGACATGAGTCCGAGTCCCCGTCCCGCTGGTCTCCGATCTCATGTGGGCTCTAGAGGCCGAGTAGGGTGCGACTTGGGTGGCAGCTGTGGTTTTACTGTCACCTGCTCGACCTCTGACTTTATGGCTGTGGTTGAATTATGACCTCAATGGATGCTCCTTACGGAAGCCTCCGAACGTTGAGATGGGTTGGGAGGCCGCTCAATACCCTGGCAAGTGATGGTGGAATGACTTTGCCGGGTCCGCCTGCGGAGAGAATCTGGCGTTTTAGTGCCCACCCAGAGGCCAGGAAGCAGCTCTGTACTCAAGGGTCAGCCCCACCTTGCCAAGGAAATGCTGAGCTGCAGAGGATGGGCGCGTTCTCTTGGCTGCGCTGTGGTGCGCGCCTCGGGCCCTCTGAGCTGCTGGAAAATTCTGGGCCGTGGGCGGGGCGGGAGTCATCTGGTTTACTGTGAAAGGACAGGGCAGGACGTTTATTTACAGTTTTTCAAATTCTTTTCTCTTTCCCACACCCATCGTCATTGTCTGCTGCCTGAGGATTAATTACCGATTTTGTGCTGTGACTGAGACGTGGGGATGATAAGGGAGCAGCAGATTTTACAGCTGCGCCCAAAGCCAGGCGCAGGTCAGCCTGACCGCTGCCTGCTGGCCGCGGGCGGTGAGCGGCCTCCAGCCCTTGTGCTGAACTGTCTCAGCTGGCAGCTCGCTGCCTGCGGAGCTTCCCTGGCCCCTCCTCCAGGAACGCCAGTCTCTGTGCTCTGCACGCTCGGGGTTTCCTTGCCTGTAAAATAAATGGTAGCACTGGCCTAAGGACTATTTGGGAAAAAGCGAAATAGTGTCGTGTGCTGTTACGACGACCTGACAAGGGAAGGCAGTCGGTACCAGACTGTGACTCAGTGCCCGGAAGGGAGCCATCGTGACGCCATGATTGATTTTTAGTTCTTCTGTCCGGACCGTGAACAGTGGGTCGACAGGCAGCAGGTTTTGTCAGGCAGGACGGTTATTAGCGGCTTGAAGTGAGAGCGCTTTGCTGATGGTGTTGTATGCTCGAGCCCGGCTCCCACTCAGAGTATTTGTTCTCCGTGAGTAAATATCAGTAAGTGTTTTGGAAAGTTGCCTGCTATTCTTTCTTTTCCTTATTTCAAGGGTTATGAAATTACAAATGCAGGTGGACCTTTGACATTACCCAGATCCTGTTTCGCTCTGGGAGTCAGCGGACTGAAACACTGGTCGGTTGGGTTCTGTGTAACAGGAATTAGGTGGCCGACACGAATGTTCCTGTGAACATTCTCTGCTACAGGGAGGGAAAGACTGTGCTTAGCCCGTTGCAGATTCCTTGCTGAGGGGGGCACTCGGTATTTCCGTGGTTACTGGGAGAGGAAGTGAGTGCCCAGGGAATACATTAGGGACAGTGCGCCTCATTGTAAAGCCGTCTGACATGTCATCCTTTTTTCTATCTGGTGGAAGATCAACTGTTCATCACCAATACCTGACTCAGCTGCATTTCTGGCAGTTATTAGCGGCTCTGTACCTGAGCAGGCGCCTGTGCCCCTCATACGTCGACCCGCCGCCTCCAACAGGTGGGGCTGGCCTCACTGAGCAGAGGAAAGTTGTGGGGTCACCGTGTCATTGGTGAGCACATCTGTCCAACAAGGGGTCGGCTGGAGAAGGGTTCACGTGAACGCTGGCCTCAGTCGTCAGCACATTTCAGGGCTTTGTTTGACCCCCGTTTCCGCATCCCCGTAGTGAGCCACTTCAGGGCTCTGACCCCAGGTTTGGCCGTGTCCCTGCTCAACAATCAGCTCCCCAGACGGCAGCCACCCAGGGGCACCACAGAGAAAAAAGGGGATGAGAGGGAGGTGGCAGAGGCGGACGGGCTTGCTTCTTAGCCTGCGCGACGCTCGACTTGTGGCCCGCGGGAGAGGGCTGGGGTCAAACCTCGTCCCAGAGCAGCGCGAGGCGGCTGACTCGGCAGGACAGCACACACCCATGCGTGGCCTCATTAAAGGCCTCGGCAGAGAGGGGCAGAGAGGGGGCCGTGAGCTGGAGCTGACAATCAGCAGTCTTCTCATTGAAGCACATTCCCATCTGCGGAAGGCAGGGCTGTCCTAGCTTTCTTTCCCAGAGTAAAGAGGAAAGGTAAAAACATCAAAAATGCGGGGGGAAGGTTTCAGAACACAAGGTCATCCTCATCCACAGTGGCCTTAAAAGAACTGTCTCCTCTCAGCTTTCATATTTTGTTCAGAAAGGTCGTCTCTTTTAAGCCTTGTCATTAAAGGCGGTTTGTGCTTTAAAGTGGGTTATCAAAGGGTGTAGAAATTGCAAGTTACTGGGACTAAAATGCATGATCAATTTTGAGTCTGCTAACTACCACTCGCTTAGAATTGGCTGTGCTTCCACCCTGGCAGTCCCTTTGATAAAGCCAGGAAGAGATACATGGTTGGTCAATTCAAAGTAGGAAAAGCAGATAATTAGAGGAAACTTTTGTTCAACTGCTGAAGTGCCTCTTGGATATGGAGGCTTGATTAGGAAGTAGAGGCATGGGCTGTAATCATATCTGAGAAGTAAAAGTTGAAGATCCCAGATTTTGACCTGTGTTAACATTCTTCACTACGGTTTTAAGAACTGAATCAACCCTCAGATCATATTATTTCTTTCTCCATGGAGGAAGAAAAAGGCAACTTGAAATGTGAGATTGAAGGCATTTTGAAATCTGGATCCTCACCAGTATCCACTGCAGCTGAAGCTCCCTTCTTCCAGACATTTCAGTTTTAAGCAAGATTTCCACCAGGCAAATGTTTTAAAGCCAAAGGCCCAAGATGTTCCCTTAGATTCTGTTGTTTTCAGAACTGAACTTAGTCTAGACATGAGGCTAATAGATACTCTTATACCCTCTTCGGGAGTCTACCGTTGAAGAGAGTCTTACAGAGACCAGCTCGCTGGAAACAAAGACTCTATCACAGAGCAAAGCAAGAGGGTTACCTGGTGAGAAGCCTGGTAGATTTATTAGCTAAATGGGCCTCTGTGAGTGAAACCACTCTGCCCACACTCCTTCACTCCAGCTAGAAAGAGGAGCTAGTTCCTAGGTGGGGTCTACAGATAAGCCGTTTCCTTTAGGCAGCTCCCTTCACCGACTTGGGCCTCACTACTCTAATCTAGAACACCAAGGGTGTTGACGTTGTATATGCTCAGTCGCATCTGACTCTGTGACGCCATGGACTATAGCCCACCAGGCTCCTCTGCCCGTGGGATTCTCCAGGCAAGAACACTGGAGCGGGTTGCCACTTCCTCCTCCAGGGGATCTTCCCAACCCAGGGGTTGAACTCAGGTCTCCTGCTTTGGCAGGCAGGTTCTTAACCACTGAGCCACCTGGGAAGCCCCACTGTCATGGGCACAACTAGAACAGTATTTCCTACTGGGCACCATTTCCGTCCTCTACTTCAGGGTCTCTCAAACCAGCATTCCATCAAGCCCTGTCTGTACGACTGGTCTTCAGCTGTCAGATTCAGGAAACGTCTCAGGCTCCGGCCCCCTCTGCAAGGTTCGTGTTTACAGCACCCGCCGGTCATTCCTGCTTCCATGTAGTAAATAGTTACTGACCGTCTGCCATGTGCCAGGCCCAGCGGCTGAAGCACTGACATCATCATCTCTCTGGTTGCTGAGGGTCAACCCGCTTGCCGAGGCCATGGTCACAAGGGTCCCATGCAGGTGCAGTCAGCGGAGCCGCAGCCGTGGGAGGCTCCAGCCCTCGATGGGTCACTCTCCTGCAGCTGTGAGGAGCCCTCAAGACAACCCCCCCACGAGAGACCACCACAGCACCAGGGCCGTGTGCAGCCTGGGCCCAGAAAGGGCACAGCCTCGCTTCTGCCGGGTTCTGTCCCCAGAGCCAGAGGCAGAGGACAGAGACCCCGGCAAGGTCAGAGATTCCATGACCGTCTCCTTGGTGAAGAAACCCCCGCCCCAACTCTTTCACCTGGAATCTCCTAAAATGCTTGGATCCATGGAAGCATTTTTCCATAGTCCACATATTTTATTGTTTAAAGTTCTGTGAGACATTGATTAGAAAAGTGCAGGCCTAGGTGATGACTTGAAAGTTCCTTCCTGTCCAAGAATCCTGTTGATCTGGGTCGTATTTCTAGCCACAGATTACGTGAGCGGTCTGGAGACACTGCTTGGGTCAGGAACATTTGGGGAGACCCCGTCTCCCTCTGTAACTCTTTGGGAAGATGGTTGTGACCAGCGTTGACTGATTCTCCCAGTTCTCCTCTGTTTGGGGCTTGGAATGCAGGGCCTATTGTAATTATCTCAGCTAGTGTATCATTATAAGGCCCACCAAAACACAGACCCTGTGCTTAGCCTGGTTTTTCCTTCTTTCGTGGAAATACCGGGCACATGGAAGGATGTGGACATGATGAGCCTGAAGGAACATTTCCTGAGCCACAGACACTGACGAAGTGCTCAGGGAAGTGGCTCAGTCATCCGGATAAACAGACGAATCAGCCTCCTGGTCGCCCATCAGCCTTCTCACCCCCACCCAGTCATCTCTGCTCATCCCACCCTTTCTAGCTGGTCCGCATCACTCCTCTCGGCCTGAACCTGGGGAGTGCGGGCAGCCGTAAACGTGGAAAACCCAGCCCAGCACCCACAGACATGAGGGAGGTCCCGCCCTGTCTGACTCTCCCCATCTCACTGACTGCTGCAGGTCACTGGACGATTCAGCCAAACTGGTGACCAGCATGTGTTTTGAAAAAAGTCAGAACTGTTGGTCTGAGTGGCGTTTAGCTCTGGCCTGCATGCAGGGCCTGTTTAAGGCTGGAAAGAAAAATAGAAACATAATTTCCTTCAGAAGAGGAAGTGTTCTCCTAACAGGCTAGCAAGGGTCCTGAGAACCTTGCATCTTTGCAGAAATGCCTTGGCGTCGGCGGAGGTTTCTCAGAAGCCAGCTTCGTTTCCCAGGCTGGCTTCTCGCAGGTCGGGGGGTAGGGGGACACTTACTGACGCGGCCCCGGAGCTTGCTCTCTCCACGTTCACGTGAACTCTGCTCCAGCCCGGGCTCCTGTGAACACGCTCATGTTTCCCAGCTACTGTGGGTCACAGTCCCGTGTGAAGTCCGCGTGGAGAACCGATCCCCGGCCAGGACCCGTCACTGCACCCACTATATACTTACCCACTCCAGGTGCCCAGCTCCTGCATGGTGCCGTGGGGGTCACCTCCATCTGTCCCCACCGGCTCCGTCTCCAAGTTAATAATCTGGGAGCAGTTTTCTGCTGAGAGTGGTATTTCTTCCAACATCAGAGACCCTTTCTCTGACCGAGATCCCACTTCTGTTATCTGATTTTCTTCTTTAGCATTTTCACTGATGCATTTGGGCATGTGGATTGCAAACAAATTGGATTTAAGGGAATTTTTTTTCTTTTAAAATGTTTTCTACGTTCTTATTTGGAGAGAGAGCATGTGTGCGTGTGTGTGTGATGGTAAATCCATACACTTTCAAAGGCCTATCCATGCATTTTTTTCTTGTAGTAATTTTCTTTTTTTAACTGAAGTATAGTTGATTTACAATGTTTCAATGAAAGTGAAAGTGTTAGTCGCTCAGGCGTGTCCAACTTTTCCAACCTATGGACTGTAGCCTGCCAGGCTCCTCTGTCCATGGAATTCTCCAGGCAGGAATACTGGAGTAGGTTCTCAGTCCCTTCTCCAGGAGATCTTCCTGACCAGGGATTGAACCTGGGTCTCCTGCATTGTGGGCAATTTCTTTACCATCTGAGCCACCAGGGAATCTCTGATGCTTCAGGTGGACAGCAAAGTGATTCAGTTTTACATGTATAGATAGACAGATGTTCTTTTTCAGTAGTATGTTTCTTGCAGAATTTTTTAACAGGCTAATTAGGCTGCAAACCACGTGGACCCCCTCTGCCCCTGCTGTTAGGTGTTTCTCCTGAACCGCTAATTGTCACCATCTGCCTTCTCGCTGGAGGGGGGGTGAACTGCCCCGCCTCCCGCGCTGGGACTGCTGTCTGTCTGGTTCCACGTGATGCCAGAGGAGCCGCTTCACCCCCTGCAAACTGTACCACGAGCTCAGCCCCCGTCTGCTCCCAGCTCACACCTCCCACAGACCCCAGGGCCGAACCCGGGGCAAGCAGGACCTGCCCCGGCCCGTGACAAGCTTGTCATCCACAAGGGGCGATGAGGCACACATGGAGAAAAGAAGATAGAAGAGGAGGGCAAGAGCTTTGTACAGGGGAAATGCCAAGTCTTATGGCAACTCCAAGGAAGTGGTAGCATTTTGAAATGCGGTCCCATGGGAGAGGGTGACATTTAAGCTGGTCATTGGAACAGGAGTCAGATTTCAGTCGGTAGAGATGTGGGGAAGGACCGGATGGTCCAGATCACAGCAAGCTCGGAGAAAAGCACTTGGAGACCAGCTTTCCCAGGTGTGCTGGAGTCAGATTACAGACATCCAGGCGAGCTGACCACCCGGTGCTGGCCAGGCGTCCGCTCTTGCGCTCAGGGCCTTCGAGATGGAGGAAACGGTGGCCGTGGTGTGAAGACTCACTGAGGTGGCCCGTTTACAAAGTCCAGTGCGCACCAGACATTCCGCAGGTGAAGGCTCCCCTTATCTGCCCACAGTCCTCAGTAACTTCATGAGCTAAGCGTTACCTACACCTGAGGAAACTGAAAGAGACGTCTGGAAAATTGCTCAAGGCTGCGTTTCTCATACCCATGAAGACAAAATAGGACCCGTGTCTCCCTGATTCGCTCACTTTTGCTTCCTCTACTTTTATTTTAGATAGCCACACTGACTCATGGACACGAATTTGGGCAAACTCCAGGAGAGAGCGGAGGACAGAGGAGCCTGGGGTGCTGCAGTCCATGGGGTCCCAAAGAGTCAGACGCAACTTAGCGGCTAAACAGCAACATTTTGATTTTGCTCCTTCTACTATTTTGCATTGCCTCCATGGATGAGGAGAGGCCTGGACTCTATTCTATCAACAACAACAGGATCTGACCCCTTGGCTACAGAGGAAAGAAAAGCTGGCACCTGGTCCCAGCTCTCAAGCTTGTCAGTATTTGGTTTGTCCATTGCAGAGCTGACAAGGGGTTGTAGACAATGACTCGGGGTTTCCTGCTGCTGGTGTCCTAGGAGTGGGGCACTCTTCTTCTGACAGCATCAGCTAGAGGCAGACTGAGAAACGCTGCAGCTTGTCGGGAGCTTGATTCTTGAGCGCACGCCATTCTCCTGCTGGAGAGGGGCACTCTGTTCCCAGAAACGCGTGTAAACCTGGGGCAGCTCTCATCTTCTGGAAGGAGTCTCTGGGCCAAAAGTAAGTAGAGTCTGATGTCGGATGACTTCCCTGGAACAGCATCTAAGTAGTTCCAGTCTACAGAGTTATAGTTTGCACTCTGACACCTACTTGGTTGTAATGGTTTTACCTGTGAGTGTTCCTTTAAGAATAGTTGAATTTTGCATTATACCTTCTGACCACAAAGAAGAGAAAGTGTAATTCTACTGTGTCTTCAGAGAAGTTATTAACTATCTTATTGTTGCAAGCATCATTCATGATAACTTCAGACAAGAGCTGGTATTGATAGACAAATTCAATGTCTAGCACTGGTTGAAATGGCCTTCAGGCTCACCACTTAAACTCTGTGTGCCTTAGGTGCACCATCAAGATAAACAGACAAGAAAAAACGATTACGAGAGTATCAAACAGGTGGTGGGATTGAGATACAGAAGTCACAAGTCAGAAATCACTGAGGCCATCTGGACAGAGAAACGCCACCTGCAGCTGCCGTGAGCAGCCTGTCTGGGTCCCCTCCCTGCCATGACGTCGTCTCTTCACCTGAGTAGACCGCCAGCCATCCAAACACAGACTGACAATGGCCTGAGTCAGCAGCGTGGACCATCTACCCATTCAAGGTCAAGGCTGCCAGGTTTCCTCTGACTCCATTTGCAACTTAGGAAAAAAAAAGATCTTTTTTGCAACACTTCTTTTAAAAAATTCACAGAGTAATAAAATGTCTCCACGTTTCACTGTTTGTAAGAAAAGCAGAAGTGACGCATTGATTCTGGAATGGACAAAAGGAGAGAGAGGCCACATTTTAGAAATAAAGCATTTCAGCAAAAGGAAGACTTCTTATTTAGTTGTAAGCACGGTTTTGAAAAATACAAAAAGCATTTGAAGTACACATAGAGCCAGCTCCTAGGTTATAAGAGAATGTGACAGGCTCATTTATAAAGTAGGGAGAAATCTGAGGCCCCTCATCAGAGGCAGTGAGTTTATATGCCCCAAATCCAGCAGTGTTTTGGGCATCTCTCTGCTAAACACCCAAGAATAGGAAGCTTTTCCACACCACCAAAGCAGGCCTCAGCACTTCTGGGAACAAGCTTGTTGGTTTGATGTCAATGTACAGAAGAACGTTTGATGAGCCTGCTCAGAAGCATCCTAGAATTCTACAGAAAAGTTATGAAAGGGACCAAAAGAGCCCATCTCCCCGAGCACTCACCCCTTCACACCCCCCGTTACGATTCTCTAGAGATGACCCAGATATTGAACACAGTTCCAAGGCCCTTGGAGTAATGAGAAATGTTGACACGAAGACACCTTTTTCTGTCCAATGTCATTGAACTCATAGTTTAAGAAAGCTCATCCAACTCCACCCATGAAGAAAAAACCTTCAAAATGGAAAATTTATGATTTAGGGTTTGAATGATTTTCTGAGATCAAACGTGATTATTCTGAGATCACAGATTGGCTCCCCAGTGAGCAGACTGGGTCCAGAACCCAGGCTTTTGGTTTCAAAGCCCACCTTCCCCCTGGTTTGCTCTCCTCCCCACCCCGCACCCACACACGCCAGGAGCACGGACGCACCGACCACTCCGCTGAGATGAATCAAGCTTGCTTTTCTTACTGTTGTCATGATCGGCCAAGGTCCATTTCCTAATTTCTCTGCATGCCTCCTGATGCAGAAAGTCCAGCCCTTGGTTGTCCTGGCAACGGTGTCTGTCTGAAGAGGTGCTCCCAGGCATGGAAGCTTCATTTCATAAACCACCTGATAAGACACTTTCTAGAAGAGCAGCACTTGCCAGAGTCCCCAGAGTGAGGCACACAAGCGTCTGCTCTGGGGCGACGTGTGAGGGGCGTGAGGGGCTGGGAGCCAGGACCCCGGCACCACCTGCAGGTCTCAGGCTTCCCCCGTCCACCCTCCAGGCAGTGGCCGAGGGGTCCCTGAGGAAGATGCCTCCTGAACCCTCAGGCCTCGCTGAACCCAAAGGAGGAAATCCTCTCTCTCTGGACTTCACTTCCTTCCCGTTACCTGAAGTGTCTGAAACAGACCTCCCATCCCTGGGGACAGCAGGGCCTCACTCTTGCGAGTCTTCCAACAGGGGCACCAGGGAGGCAAGAGGGAGACGGAGAGATTGCCTCATGCAATCGGTGTCTCACGGGCTTTGTCACTTCAAGACGCTGTGACGGAATCTCAGGACACAGGCGACTAGAACTGAGCACGCGGAGAATGAAGACCCCGAGGCTCCTCCACATCCAGCCAGGGAGCCTCATGTGGGGCCGGATGAAAACGGACGCCTTCAGAGAGACCCTGACGCGCCCCGTGGCCGGGTCCATTTTCCATCTGAAGAGGACGGAAGCAGGGCTGAGGGGCGTGAGTTGCTGGGCCCAGGGCCGCCCGGGAGACCCCGCGCGAGAGAAGGAAGCAGAGCCTCATCCCCACGTTTGGGTCTCTTTGTCTTCAGAACGTCCCAGCTCTGTTTTCGCTTGAAATAAAATGCTCCAAGATGGCTTGATAAGCAGATCGTGTCTTGGGGGCTGCAGCTCCTGAACCCTCGGGGCTCCCAGGGGAAAGGGTCACCTCCAAAAAAGCCAGAAGCTCTCACCCCTCCCGTGGTCGCATGTAGGTTGGATAAAGGGGGTGCGAGCAGTTCCTCGGGAGACCTGGGCCATCAAGAAGCAGGCCAGCTTTGAACCAAAAACGCTCAGTCCGCGTAGGACTCAGCCGTGTTCCGAGGGCCGCCACACCCGCGTTCCTCCCCGAGCTCTCCCTGTTCCCGGGGCGGAGCTGCCTCGGCTCCTCTCACACGTGGAGGAGGAGGCCGGCGCCAGGCTCTCACAGGCGGAGCTGGAGGAGGCCACTAAGCCCGCACAGGTAGAGGAGGAGGCTGCGAGGCTCTTCACAGGCGGAGGAGGAGGAGGCCGCTGGGTCCTTCCCAGGTGGAGGAGGAGGCGGCCGCTGGGCCCTTCCCAGGTGGAGGAGGAGGCCGCCGGGGCCTCACAGGCGGAGGAGGAGGAGGAGGCCGCCGGGCCCTTCCCAGGTGGAGGAGGAGGCCGCCGGGCCCTTCCCAGGTGGAGGAGGAGGCCGCCGGGCCCTTCACAGGGGAGCAATGCCGGGGGCGCAGGAGCTCTAGCCCGGCCAGTGGGAGAGGACTCTCCCAGAGCCAGGGAGAGTGGATGGTGGCCCTCACCTGGGTCACACACCAGAATCATCTGAGAAGCTCTCCGAGACACGCCCAGATCTGTGGCCCAGGCAGACGGGTCTGACAGAACACCCGGGCAGGGGCTGGGGCCCGCGGATGCTTAGAAGGCTCCGGGTTGTTCTAACACGTGGCCCAGACACGGATCCCTGCGAGGACCCTGCACCAGACTTGACAGAAACTTATAAACCCATTCAATTGAAGAAGGATCCCATTACACTGCCAAGTCTTTTTGTCTTCCTAATGGTTTTAGAAAAGGCAGAGGAACCAGAGATCAAATTGCGAACGTCCACTGGATCATGGAAAAAGCAAGAGAGTTCCAGAAAAACATCTATTTCTGCTTTGTTGACTGTGCCAAAGCCTTTGACTGTGTGGATCACAATAGACTGTGGAAAATTCTGAAAGAGATGGGAATACCAGACCACCTGACCTGCCTCTTGAGAAATCTGTATGCAGGTCAAGAAGCAACAGTTAGAACTGGACATGGAACAACAGACTGGTTCCAAATAGGAAAAGGAGTACGTCAAGGCTGTATATTATCACCCTGGTTATTTAATTATATGCAGAGTACATCATGAGAAACGCTGGACTGGAAGAAACACAAGCTGGAATCAAGATTGCCGGGAGAAATATCAATAACCTAAGATATGCAGATGACACCATCCTTATGGCCGAAAGTGAAGAGGAACTCAAAAGCCTCTTGATGAAAGTGAAAGTGGAGAGTGGCTTAAAGCTCAACATTCAGAAAATGAAGATCATGGCATCTGGTCCCATCACTTCATGGCAAATAGATGGGGAAACAGTGTCAGACTTTATTTTTTTGGGCTCCAAAATCACTGCAGATGGTGACTGCAGCCATGAAATTAAAAGACGCTTACTCCTTGGAAGGAAAGTTATGACCAACCTAGATAGCATATTCAAAAGCAGAGACATTACTTTGCCAACAAAGGTCCGTCTAGTCAAGGCTATGGTTTTTCCTGTGGTCATGTATGGATGTGAGAGTTGGACTGTGAAGAAGGCTGAGCGCCAAAGAATTGATGCTTTTGAACTGTGGTGTTGGAGAAGAGTCTTGAGAGTCCCTTGGACTGCAAGGAGATCCAACCAGTCCATTCTGAAGGAGATCAGCCCTGGGATTTCTTTGGAGGGAATGATGCTGAAGCTGAAACTCCAGTACTTAGGCCACCTCATGCGAAGAGTTGACTCATTGGAAAAGACTGATGCTGGGAGGGATTGAGGGCAGGAGGAGAAGGGGACGACAAGAGGATGAGATGGCTGGATGGCATCACTGACTCAATGGACGTGAGTCTGAGTGAACTCTGGGAGTTGGTGATAGACAGGGAGGCCTGGTGTGCTGTGATTCGTGGGGTCACAAAGAGTCGGACACGACTGAGTGACTGAACTGAACTGAACTGAATGACCAAAGAGACAAGAGGGTAAGATGAAATTTTTCTAATTGCACATCAATTGGACTTCTCAAACTTCATTTCACAGCTCCATCTTGAAAAAGCAGAACCTACAACACACGTGGCCGATGCAGAGGGCCACCCTCAGTGGCAGCATCTTGCCTGGTGCCCTGGGGATTGTGGTGACCTCCTGGTGACCAGTGACACATGTCCTTGTGGAGTCAGCCAGAGTCACGAGAGGGGAGCGGCTGAGAGCAGCCACCCCCAGCCCCTCGGCGTGAGATTTAACCCCCACTGTCTCACCCCTCAGAAGTGAGCACGCTGCCCACAGATTCCTTGGGGACAGAGTTTGGAGACCTTCATCCAGGGCACCGCAGAAGGACAAGCACCCAGGCCCTTGTGTTTCTGCAAGGGGGGATGGGGCTAGCAGACGGAAGGGAAGCTGTGCTGCGGGCGTCTGGGGGTGTCCTCGGGCCTCAGCTGGGACGAGTGGGGCAGGGCCCTGCCCAGGTTCACAACACCGGGAAATTGCCGAGCTGAGTCCCGTTGGGCCCAAAGCCGTGACCTTGGGGATTCAGCTGGCCAGCTGAATTAGTGGACAGCTGAAGGACCTTTTGTTTGTTTGTTTTTCATTTGTTAAAAACAAGGGAAAATTTACAAACCGCTAGTATCCTGAGACCGACCTAGGCCCTGGACGTACAGAGAGGCACCAGCCCCGGAGAAGAGCTCCAATCGACTGCAACAAGGGCATGGGCCTCCAACTTCACTCTCGGGACGGTAGCGCAGCTCTGGTGGGAACTCGGGTCACGGGCTGAACTGAAGCCCAGGCTGGTACCTGAGACGGTGTGACGCAGGCTGTTCCTGCGGCCTCCGAGACAGCACCCCCCCAACACTGTCGCATTTGGGCTGGGAGCCTGTCGCGGGACGGGGGCAGAGACGTGGTGAGCAGCCGCCTGGCCTTGGCTGGGAAACCGAAATATTAATCACTCTGCAAACCGCCAGCCTGTTGCCAGCTGCATTCCTTGACAGCGCATGTTGTCATGAGGCCCGAGCGCTCCAGACTGGCTGGAACCCACTGCAGATGCACCAGGCAGGACCACAGAGGGGCTTTTCCTGCTGCGCTGGGCAGGGAGCGTGTGTGCATTTCTGCCCCCACTCAGCATCTCCCAGGACGTGCTCACCTCCTAAGAATGATGCTACCCACTGAGCCATCGAGAGCGAGTAACAGAGAAAATGGTTAATAAAACACATGCCAGGAAAAAGAAAGCAAGTTAGGGGCTGCTGTCTGGGCTGGGAGGGCTTCTCTGGCTTCAGGAAAAATAGAACAAGATGGTGATTTTTTTCTCGGCCCAAAGGACGTCGTACCCAGAGTACCACCAGCTCTCCCGTTCTAACAAGTGTCTCGTGGACACCTTTTTAATAGTAAGAGTCTCATGCTGACAAGCTGCCAGTGCTGCTCTGTAGATAGATTCCCCATTTCTTTGTCAGAACTGACTTTACAATGCTGATGTGCCCTGACGCGGGTGGGGTGGGAGTACGATTGATATCATTTTTCTACCATAAGCACAGTTTGGGGATTCTCACTTTGAATGGCTCAAGAAGCTATGCGTTAACGATGAGTTACTTAGGAGGTATGGCCACTAGAAGCCAGCAGTCAGCGCTGGGGCCTGGCCCTTCCCAACCTGGTGAAAGGTTTGGTGAACAAATGGGCAACGATCTTTTTTCTCCTGAACCAGGGAAGGGACAAGGGAAGACACAAGGAAGCTAAGAACCAAGAATTTTGTCAGTTAAGACTCTTTCTCAAACTTGCAAGCTGAAAAGGCTTTTCTGAAGAGTTCCAAGCATGTTTTTGCAAGACATTAAAAAAGAAGAAGAAAGGTTAAGTCTAAAAATTGTAGATTGGCCCAATATTCCCTGAACTCAATGCATTGCTTGTGGTATTTTTGAAAAAAGAAAGGAATTTTACTTTGAAAATGTCATACTCCAAAGAAGTTTTTGTAAGTTATTTGTAGGGGAGTTGACTCCTATTTGGTTGAGTGGATGATCTGAGTCTTCCCTTAAAGATATTTCAAACTGTTCCAAACAACCTCTCTCCCTGTTTGTTTTTTTCCAAACAACAGAAGACCTACCAGTAAATCAGGTTGGCAGGGAAGATATTTTCATATAAATGGAGAAATAATAATTATAAAAATGTTAAGACACTAAGGCTCATGCCAGATCATCTCCTCTAAAGATGTGCCCACGAAGCTTCTGACGAGGAGCCAGCCTTAGGGTGACTTGGAGCTTGAGGGAAGGGTTGCCATCAACGACTGTCCTGGAAAAGGCACTCTGCATCTCTCTATTCTTCCTCCTCAAATGGCCCGGCTCCATCCCACCCTTGGGGGGTGCTCAGAGAAGACAGGACGGACTGTCGTGTCCCCCTGTTTCCTTGGTGTCGGGGACACTCCTGGCACCCAGGCCTGCGAGCTCTGGCAGTTCTAACGGGGAGCCTGCCAGAAGCGGAAGGAACCAACCTGCTGAAGCTCCCAGGCTTTTGATGAGGGAGACAGCTGTGTGTGTGCGGTGCTGATGTGGCGCCTGCGACTGTGAGCACAGGCATGACCGCCACTCCACCTGCACCGCCTCTTCCAGAGTGAGGGCGGCTCCCTGCTCTCCAGGTGGAGCACGACGCTCAGAGTCTGACTGTGGACTGTGGATGATCTGGTCTAGCCCTTCGCTTTAGACTGGAAGAAACTAAGAGACCAAGGATTTCACGGGGCTGGCCAGTGGTCCGTGCCAGTGGGCTGCTCAGATGGCCCTGACACAAGGGGGGCACAGAGACGCAATGGCTGCTTCGGAGCTGCCCATGGGACCCGCGAGTTCAGAACCTAAATGGACACAGAGGGCCGCCCTGACTTCGCTGTCGTCAGGGTCTGAGCGCTTGCGGACACTAGTATCTGTGTGGGGCCCGCAACCCGGCCCTGTTGACAGGGAGGACCAGTCCCCCACTCGCCCCGAGCACAGCACCCTTGCACACGGCGGGTGTTCACTGAGGGCTTGTGTAAACACACACAGGGCCTCATGGGGTCAGCTGCACGCTGGCCCCTCCCTAGAGCAAAGGCAGGTGAGAGACAGTAGGCAGAGATCCTATAACATGAGTCCGTTCCCCTCTGACGTCCTCTGCTGTCGCCCTGGTGGGAAGGGACCCCCCCCCCCCAACTCTGATCCGGCATCAAGGCAGTGACTGATCTCCTCTCAGCCCGGCCCATTTTCCCCGCAGTCGCCCTGGTCTGTCACACGTTTGCGATGGGCCATGGAGCCCGGACAGGATGACCTGCGTGGGTGGGAGCAGGAGGGTCACAAGTGCTGGTGAGCAGAGCCACCCCACAGACCAGGCTCCACCGGGCGGGGGGCAGCGGCCTTCTGCCAGCAGCTTGAGAGCCTGGCGTCTCCCCTCGTCCCCTCTCTGCAGCTCCCAGAGCCCAGGGGCCCCACCCTCCGAACCTGCTCCCCTGTCCTTGGGCCTGCTGGCAGCAGGGTCTAATAGGAGCGGGTTGCGCTCCCAGGCCTGACCAGTAGGTGCCCCTGTTGAGCACGTGGTGGCCCAGCCTGGCTCCCACAGCTGCCCATCCTTGGATAAGCCCGCTCATGTGGATTTGGGAGCCCCGCCAGGTCGACCTTGGCACAGCAGAGGCCCCGTGGCCCTCCATGCCCTGCCCCTCTCCTGGCCGAGCGAGTCCGCAGCGGGCCAAGTGTGCCCACAACCACCCAAAACAGCTCATCTTACCACCAACGGCGCACCAGGACTGGGGGTGCAGTGGGGACTGGGCCCTGCCCTTGGGAAACTTCAGTCTTGGGGCCACAGGACCCCGTCTGTTCTTATCTGGGTCTCTGCACACAGAACATTACTGGAAGACAATCGGCGGGTGTATCAGGTGCGGCTACAGCACCCCAAAACACAGCCTCCGATAGGCACACTGAGAACTGTTTCTGCTTTGAGGCCGGGGCGGGTGGAAGCTTGTTTAAAAGAATGTGGCCTCCAGCAAAGCCACCTCAGTAGGGCCTGCTCCTGGCACCTACCACCTCCAGTAGGGCCTGCTCCTGGCACCTACTCTCATTACAGCCCCGGCCGCCCACCTCTGAAAGCTGCTTGAAAGAAGAGCCTTTCGCTTGGCTCCCTCAGCAGCTTGTAGAGAATGCCCTGGGTGAATCCGTGTTTAGCTTCACTTGGTAATGAACGTCCGTTTTCCTCCTGCTGCTGAAATGTTCGTCACATTAATAAAGAAAGTAGCAAGGTATAAGAGGGGGACTATTGGCAGATCCCAGCGGAAAGGACGGATAAGAGCTGTGAAGAATCCGGCTAACCCCTGACCCCAGGTCCCCCAGCTGGACTCCCAGGACCCCAGCCCCCCAGTGCCCATTCCTGCCCAGCCCCCTCCCCCCAGCAGATCTACATATCAGAAGCCAGGATTAAACCTTCTCAGAACCAGTAATTAGAAATGAACTCCCTATCAAATCTTCCTTTTGTGATGAGGGAACACTGAGCGGAATGTTTTCAGAAGTATTTTAGAATAACCCTGGGGCATGTTAAAGCTTTAAAAAAAAATCCACGCCCACCATAAGTTTTTGCCCCCCTCATATTATAAACAACCCCAAGCATCTTTACTTTCCAACGTGCAAAGATTAGAAAACCACCAGGAAATGGAAAATCCCGCAGAGAGGAGGCGAGATTACTACTGTTCCTAATGTGGGCCTATACGGGCTTCCAGGGCTTTCTCCATCTTTTATTTCTTCACAGTAGAAACGTTTGAGCAGTTGTAGTTCTGGCAAAAAAAAAAAAAAGCAAATGAAACCCTCCAATTCAAGTAGAAGTTCCTCCAGGGTCTGTACAAATCATATTAGAAAGCAGCTTTTATGTATCTAGAATAATTACACTTGATTTGAAGGAGTTTGTTTTTTGTTAAGCTAACTTTAGCATCCACGCTAATGGGGAGCAGATGTACACGCATCCCAGGACGCGCCACACCTCTGCTCACGCAGAAATGTGTGTGCGTTCACACAGATGGAGCCGGGGCCTTCCCCCACCCCCACCCGAGGACCCCTCGTTTCTGTGACCCCGCATTGGCTGGCCCTGGTCAGCTGTCCACCCCACCGTCACGCCAGGACAGCCAGAGCCGCTGGCGCTCCTGAGCGACCCTTGGGCTCCTTTAATCCGAACTGTGGAGAGTGACCTAAGAGAATGAGGGCTGGGGCGCTAAGGGGTTTCCTCTCTCAGAGAAGGGTTCAGTCCCTGGGAGAGAAGGGCCGGCCTCGGAAGAAGGTGTAGAAAGCATTCTCATCTCTTCACGTGAACCTCTCTCTCTCCTTTGCAAACCTGCTGCCTTTCTTTCCCAGAGTGCTCGCAGAGTCTGTATAAGTAGAAGAAATAAAAACCTAAGACAGAGGCATTTTTTAAATGCAAGCTCAAGACAGGCTCATTTCCAGTGGACTTGTTGGTGACAGTGTTGGGGTCTGCAGGCCGCAGGGTGTCCCTCACCTGCCGTCAGGAGGGCCTGACTCGCGAGAAGTGAGGATGTTGCTCCCCGGGTCTGACTCGGGGGCCCCCAACTGCCTCCCTGAAACTCAGAGCCCCAGGCGCAGCCCCAGTGGGGTTCAGAGAGCCCCGGGCCAGCCTGGTGGTCTGCCCCGCCCCACCTCAGCCCCGGAGGCTCTGCCGGGGCGGGGGCGGCCGTGGCCCCAGATCACCGGCAGGGCCCGGCTCGTGGACGAGGGTGCTTTCCAGATGTGTGTGCAGCTCAGCAGCTTGAGATTTCTTTCTGTAATGAGGAGGGGGGAGTTGTAACAGGGCAAAATGTGGGCGTGCGCATGTGTGTGCTGCATGTGGGTGTGTGTGCTGCGTGTGGGTGGGTATGTGCACATGTGTATGCATTTGGGGGGTGTTCTGCGTGTGTGTGCCTTGCGTACATGTGTGCATGTGTGTGCAAGTATGTTTTCATGTGTGTGTATCTGTGCTTGCATGTGTGTGCATGTCTGTGTGCATGTGTGGACATGCGTGTGGGCATGTGTGTGTGTGTTTGTGTGCAATGTCTAGCCGGGGCAGCTGCTCCTGGTGAGAGGCGGCTTCTGCATCCAGCGTGTTTCATTTTGGAAACTTCAGCAACAGGCTCTTCCCCTGAGCATTTTCATCTCTTCTGTGTAGACAAGTGTCCCAAGTGGGATTAAATGAAGAGGAAAATGAAACACCTCGCCAGCATTAGTCAGCATCCCCTATTTCTGTCTTTCTTTTCTCCTCCGTCTCTCTGCCTCTCATCTCTCTCTCTGTCTGTCTCTCTCTGTGTCTGTCTCTTTTTTTAAACAGGGAGAGAGGCAGCATAATGATACCGAAAGAGCTTCTGCCTCCGGGAGGCCAGAAGGACTTTTGCAGAAAAGAAAGTTGTGATTTCTTGTCCTCCTGCTGTGAGGACCTGGGTGAGCCTGGCTCTCCTCCTGGTGGAGAAGCCCCCGGCCCACAGCCTCTGGATCAGCTCCCTTCACAGGCCATTTCCTGGAGGAGTGCCAGGACCGGGACACATCAAAGCCCTGATTAAACCCGCTCTTTAATTGTGTCTCTTTGCTTCATTACTTTCCCTTCCCCTTTGATGAAGGCTGCACCTCTGTCGCCCCCAAATTATCCCTTTTCTTCATTTTTCAGAGGAGCTGAACCTCACTCACTGGGATGCTGGAGAGGGGTCCCCCTCCTTTTTCCCCTGCAAGTTGGGGACACAGCCCCTCGCCTGCCCCACCCCCTCCCCGGAGCAGGCCAACAGTTAAAGGGATATTCACACCTTTCCCCCCCATCCCCGCTTTTCTATTCTTATGAAGTTTCCATTGATTATTGTCCTAAAATTCCTTGGTCCAGTCATAGATAAAAGGATAATGACTTCAAAGGAAGAGTTAAGAGTTTAACCCCAAGCTAAGAGAGTGGACAACTAGATAATTGAGGGTAATAACCCGGCACAGACTTGCTTTCAAAGGATTGCCAGGCTGAACTCTCAGGTGGCTTTAATTTTATTAACATTTGTAGCCGCTGACTTGAGAAGACGGTCTGGAGTCATTACAAGCTTCAAAGCTCCAGGTAACACTCCGCCCGGCCGGGAACCTGACATCAATTTGGGCCTGAGGCTCCCGCACAGGATGGCGCGACTGCTGCTCCCCGCAAACTCATCAGCCAGACCACAGGCCCAGCGTCCCGGGGCGGGGAGATCAAAGGTCCCCGGGCCCCGCTTCAGGGCGGCAATCAAGAGTCAAATTACAGGAAGACACAGGAAGAGCGCGGGGTTGTCCGGACTGGGAAGACGTCCTCTTCCGCTGCTCCGGGCAGACTCTGTAGACGCTGAGGGTCCCACTTCCCTAGGAGCCAGATCCACTGTGTGAGGGTCTGGGGCTCTGGCGGGGGTTGGGGAAGCATCATCCAACCCTCACGGGCCTCGGGGGTGGGGGCCCTCGAGCCCCCCAGACCCACTTCCCCTCTGAGGCTGGGCCTCTGGGCATCCTTGCATCCTCGAAGATGCCCCGTGTCCATGACGACCAGGCCAACTCTTGTATGAAGAGAGGATAGTGTTCTGAAAAGCGAGGCGACACCCCTAAATCGCCAGCTCATTGGAACAAACAGAGCCACCAGAGGCCCGGCTCTGACCCCCGCGGTGGGCGGTGGGGGGCGGGGGCAGACCAGGCCTGGGAAGAGAAAGTGGAAATTCCCCCCAGGACCCCCAGAGCCTTCCTGCTGGCCTCTCGGGGCCTCCTTTCCACCCCACATGCACTGCATGGCCTTCAGTAAACCCTAGATGGAGGGGCCTCCTCTCCGGGTCCCCGTGACCCCTTCAGACCCTGTGCCAGCCCACCATGCCGACCGCCCGCTCCGTCTCCATCTCCAGGCCGGAGGGACTGTGACAGGGTGAGGCTCCCTGGGCACGGCTTCGGGCTGACCCCTCGGGCTGTCAGAAGGGCAGCAGAAGCCCCTGAGATGGCCCCCTGCTTGCAGAGCTGCAGCTGAGGGCCAGGCCTCTTGCTCTGACCCCGGGGCCAAGGCTGGGGCCGCAGAGGTGGTGAGAACACCTTCCTGCGAGGCGGCCGGCAGGCCCCTGCTTTGCCCGCCCTCTCTCCCCCTACACAGAGCCCCCCGAGGCCCCAGAGGACCAGCAGCTGCCTGACCGCCGTGGCCGGCACGGCACCTGCCGCTGAGTGCAGAGCACGTGCCCTGGGTGTGCAGAGCCCCGAGGGCCCCCGACTGCAGCCTGTGCACCCACAAACTCTCAGAACAGTAGAGAGGGTCGCCATTTCCTTCTCCAATGCAGGAACGTGAAAGTGAAGTCGCTCAGTCATGCCCGACTCCCTGTGACCCCGTGGACTGCAGCCTACCAGGCTCCTCCATCCATGGGATTTTCCAGGCAAGAGTACTGGAGTGGGGGGCCATTGCCTTCTCCACTGAGGAAGCACACATCACCATGCTAAAGCACACACTACCCTCGCTAAAGGGACACCAGTTCCCCCCAAGGAACTGCATACTTGGGCCCCAGGTGAAAGAATGGGGGCGGGGGGCAGAAGCGAGCTGGGGTTCCCCCCACTCCTCTGCAGTCCACCCCCCTGTGTAGCATCCACGCCTCGCAGAACGCCTGCCATGGGCGCGGGGCAGCGAGTGGGACAAGGGTTGGGGCAGGCCGTGGCCCGGCCCAGCCTCTTTCATCACTTGGTTCCCAGGAGCATCTCCTTGGTGACACACTCTCCAAATTATGCCAACAGGGATGCTCCATCCTTTCTTCACTTTGGGTTGGTTCTTGGAAAACTGTGATGAATTTTCAGCATAGCCTGGTAGCAGAAAATCATATATATTATTTCTCCCAGGATCCAACATTTAAAAAAAATCATCCTCTCATTTAGACATTAAACACTGCAGCCTACACACTGCTGTAGGCAGTGGATACCTGTGTCCACACCGAGTCCCCACCTGCCCAGCGGAGGAAGCCTCTACCCAGAGCTCTGGACCTAAGCTCCCTGAGGGAACTCCCACACTCCGTGTGGCCCCACCTTCCTGCTCAGGATCCCTGTGGACAGCTCCGTTTCTCTCACCCAGAACCCTGGTCAGTGAAAGGTGCCTGGGGTCACGGCCATGAGGCCTCGGCTCTGAAGCATGAGGCCAGGGTGAGGCTGGAGGCTGGGGACGTGAGCGTCGCCAAGGTCTGAGATTCGTGACATTGGATCCCAGTGTCTCCGTTTAGACACGTGTGTGGTTGGAATGAACCCACACTTGGAAGGCAGACAGCCATGTGTTCAGGTCACTGGCCAGCTTGGACACGTCCTCCACGTGCCCAGGGACAAGTGACGGGGTCCCTGAGAGGCGGACACCTGCCTTGTGTATGGGTCTGGGTGAATGGCTGAATGCCATCCTCACCCTCAGGGAGCTTAGGTCCAGAGCTCTGGGCAGAGGCTTCCTCTGCTGGGCAGGTGGGGACTCGGGTGTGGACACAGGTATCCAGGAGGGCCCCACGGTGAGGCCCCATGGTGCCCCTACAGTTCAGAGTCACAGTCATAGCTGGGACTTTTCTTTTTCTTGCACTTTAAGGGTCGAAGACAAGCAGCTGATGCTCCCGGGGCCCTGGGTGGCTCTAGCAGTAAAGAACCCGCCTGCCAGTTCAGGAGACGTAAGATACAAGGGCTCCATCCCTGGGTCAGGAAGATCCCCTGGAGGAGGGCACGGCAACCCACTCCAGCATTCTTGCCTGGAGAATCCCATGGACAGAGGAGCCTGGCGGGCTACAGTCCATGGGGTCAGAAACAGTCGGACCCGACTGAAGCAGCTTAGTGTGGGCCCCTGGGGTTGATGCTTTAGAGGGAGTCATCCTGCTCTGAGATGAGGGTGAAGAGGGGCTGCTGAGGGCAGGCAGAGAGGCGGCCCCTAAGGAACATCACCCCCAGGGCTGAGTCTCCAAGAAACTGGCGTCCCCGCCCCTTTCTAACAGGAAGTCACTCTGAGGACTGAACTTTCCAGAGTCCCCGGGGTGGGTGTGGGGGGTGTGCGGGTGGGGTGGCTGGCCTGGCGAGTGGCGAGTGGCAGGGCAGACCCAGGCAAAGAGTGTCTGGCCAACCAAGAGGAAGGGAGGGAGCCGGCGCAGAGCCCAGGTGGAGGCTTGTCAGAGCCTCATTGACGGCCGGCTGTGATCTGTCTTCCTGCCCCAGCAGGTAACTCAGATGCTCTGTGATTAATCGCATCTGGGCGGAGATCACGTGCCTTCACAGTATCTGCAGTTTGTAGGGACAGACCAAGGTCTCTGTCGGTGTCCCCGCCTGGGGGTCAAAGTTCAGCCCTGGGCACCTTGCTGTCCTTTGCGTTTGCTCAAAGCTGCAGAGGCAGCTGCGGGCCTGGAGGGGACGCTCGGTACCAGTCACCTTCCCCGCCTGACTCTGCTAAGCATTTCAGAAGCAAAACATGCCTGACGTTCTTGGAGAATTCCCCAGGCTGGCGTCCGGTTTTACCTCCGGAACAACCTTACAGACGGGCGGGGCAGGTGGGGCCATCCCGGTTACAGGGCCAAAGGGCCCTGAGTCACCGGAGGATGGGACCCACCCCATCCCGCAGTCAGGTAACCAGTCGGCACAGCCCGGGGACTTTCTGCCTTTTCATACTCTTCACAGGGTTCTCTCGGCAAGAATACTGCAATGGGTTGCCCTTCCCTCCTCCAGCGGACCATCATTTGTCAGAACTCTCCACTGTGACCCGTCCGTCTTGGGTGGCCCTGCATGGCATGGCTCATAGCTTCATTAAGTTTTGCAGCCCCTTTCAGCACAACAAAGCTGTGATCATGGAGACAGAAGGGGGCAACAGAGGACAAGATGCTTAGATAGCATCACCAACTCAGGAGCCATGAATCTGAGCAAACTCAGGAGACAGTGGAGGACAGAGGAGCCTGGCGGGCTGCAGACGCTGGGGTTGCAGAGAGTCAGAAACGATTCAGCGACTGAACAACAGCCCAGGGACAGCTCCTGGCTGCAGGAGCCCGGCTCTGATTCTCGCTGCGAAGCCCATCGCAGCCACTGATGTGCTCATCGTCGGCACTGAGCTAACACAGGGCCAGCGCTCCTTGCTCTGCGGGGGTCCCCTCCGTCCATGGCTGGAAGAGGTCTCTCGGCCATAGTTCTCGTGATCCTGGATGTGGGTGTTGGGCTTCCCATGACCCCTTTGATTTGAGCCCCAAAATGTCTTCCCAGGCCCTGACTCCTGGCCAGGCCGGTGCTGTGGTTTGTAGGGGCGTCCTTGGGTGGCGTCCTAACTGGACAGTTAGCAGTCTCTCAGTGTCTGCTCTCCAGCCTCAGTGCCCACCGCTTCCTGCTTCACCCTCTGCCTTCCCTCCTGCATCTCTGGTGGAAGTTGCTGGGACCCTGCAGGCTTGGAGTGTGTGGTCCCCAGCCCTGAGCCAGCAGGGGCATGGACACCCCAGCTCCCTTGTCCCCAAGACTGTTTCCTAATAGTTCGCATGAACACCCATCTCAGATCTGCTTCGGGGAAGTCCAGCCTAAGGCAGTTGCTGAAATCAAGTGTGAATAGCTAACCAAGGCGACTGCAGCCATGAAACTAAAAGACAGTTGCTCCTTAGAGGAAAAGCTATGACAAACCTAGACAGTGTATTAAAAAGCAGAGACATCACTTTGCTGACAAAAGTCTGTATAGTCAAAGCTATGATTTTTCCAGTAGTCATATATGGATGTGAGAGTTGGATCATAATGAAGGCTGAGGGCCGAAGAATTGATGCTTTTGAACTGTGGTGTTGGAGAAAACTCTTGAGAGTCCCTTGGACTGCAAGGAGATCCAACCAGTCCATCCTAAAGGAAACCATGAATATTCATTGGAAGGACTGATGCTGAAGCTGAAGCTCCAATAGTTTGGCCACCTAATGCAAAAAACTGACTCACTGGAAAAGACCCTGATGCTGGGAAAGACTGAGGAGGAGAAGGGGACAACAGAGGATGAGATGGTTGGGTGGCATTACCGACTCGATGGACATGGGTTTGAGCAAACTCAGGGAGATGGTATAGGACAGGGAAGCCTGGCGTGCTGCAGTCTGTGGGGTCTCAAAGAGTTGGACACAACTTAGCAACTGAACAACAGCAACAATCTAACCAAGGACAACCTCTTAGATTACAGCAGACTCCCATCGGCTTCTGGAAGCCCAGCCCTCATGGAATCCAGTCCCTGACCATCCACAGAAGGCACTTCCTAGAGCAGAGCTCAGTGACACTGCTTCCCCACCAAACGACGAAAAGTTTCTCTTCAAAGTCAAGGCCAGAGGATTGGGTTCCCTTGATCCGGCCATGCCAGCTCCATGCCATGCCCCCGTGGCAGGCCTCCCGCCTCCTGGGCTCCCTGGGGGAGGTCCTGCAGGGGCCCAGCCCCTCCGCAGGCTGCATCTCGCTCCCAGGGACCCCCTCCTCCTCATGTTGTCACGTCCGGGGTGGGCTCGGTGCTCTTTCCCTATTCCCAGCCAGAATCCCGCGGGCATCTCCGCTGAGACCCTCAGTCTGCTGGTGCCGTGTCGTCCACCTCTGGGCTGGTCTCTCACTTGCTGAGGGCTCCCGAAAGACAAAGCCGGGGTCTGCCCATCACCCACACAGCTCCTGAGCCTCAGACGGTGGCTGGCACGGGGCCACCACTTGCAGAGTTAGATCAGGCTGATCTGGATGCTCCTTCACACTCAGTGCTGTGGACTGAATCTTGTCTCCTGTCAAATTCATGTACTGCACCCCTAAACCCTGAAATGATGGGATTTGGAGGGGGGCTTTAGGAGGCAATCAGGTTTAGATGAGATCGTGAGGGTGGGCCCATGATGTGTTAGTGCCCTTTTAAGACAAGAAAGAGACCAGCTCCGTCCTGTCTCCCATGCGAGGACACAGGGGCTCAGTAGGAAAGTTCTCGTCAGGAGCCAAACTTTCCAGCACCTTGATCTTGGACTTCCAGCCTCCAGTCCTGTGAGAAAATAAGCATCTGTTGCTTAAGCCCCTCACTCTACGACTGAGGGACTAAGCACAGCAACACAGGACAGGACTGCAGCCCGCCAGGCTCCTCCGTCCGCAGGATTCTCCAGCCAAGAACACTGGAGTGGGCTGCCATTTCCTCCTCCAGGGGATCTTCCCAACACAAGACTCGAACCTGCGTCTCCTGCATTGCAGGAAGATTCTTCACTCGCTGAGCCAGAGTCAGCGTTTTCCCCCCTATTCTCTGAGGGTTGGCTAGTGGGGTGGGTGTACTTCATTTACTCTGTCTTGAGTGGGGGGACTGGGTGAGAAGGGGTCTCCCAGACCCCACCTGCTCTGCCTGCACCTCTGGCCACCAGGCAGCTGTCAGCGCTTCCTGGGGCCCACAGGGTCCCCCCTCCCTGCAATGCCAACACGCTGGCTGGGCTGGGCCACCTCTGCCAGCTGCCTGCCCTGCCCTGGCCAAGACCTCATAGCCATGGCCCCACAGCCAAAGCTTTGCAGCCGCTCAGGACAGCGAAGCCGCATGGCTCCCCCTCCGGCTGCTCCAGGGTTGGGGGCTCCTGTTCTCCCACCCACCACGGCCATCAGCCCTTACGAACCAAAGCAGGTCCTTCTCTGGTGCTCATGACCCTTGCAGGGGCTCTCCCAGGGCCCCCGCCCTGGGGAAAGGCCCCCAGACTCCCGCAGAAGGCTCTGGGGATGGGCAGGGGAAGAGTTAAGCTCTGGGCTGAGGCTTCGGGGCTCAATTTCTCTGTTTCCTGTTGATGACATTATTGTCTTCCTACAACCATCGACACATGTTGCTTTCATCTGTTTCATTTCAAGACATGAGCACACTCGCTGGAAACTATGCTTAACAGCTAAACTCAAAACATTTGGGTTTCCTGTCCCTCGACTCTTGCTGGGACGCTGCACTCTTTCCTGGGTTGGTTTTTGGGTGGTGGCGGCGGCAGCCTGGGTTTTTCTCAGCCACCATATTTAACCCAGCAAAGCGTGGCTTCCTGGCTGGTTGCCGGGGGCCCATCTGCAGCTCGGGGGGCGCTTCCCGTGGTGGAGGTGGGGAGGCTGGGCTCACGCGCCCCTTCGCGGAGGCTGCACTGTGTCTCCTCACCAGCTGCCCCCCACCCTGCCCGTCCAGCTGGAAGATAGGCAGGTGGATTCTGCCCAGGCTCGCTGTGTCCTTGAGGTCCTCGTGGCCTAGACCGTCTGAACAGGGAGGTGAGCATGTCAGTTTGGACCCGAGGGCTCGGGGAACAAATAGGCCTGGCTGCCCAGGCATGGGCCTCCCCCTGGCCAGGCCTGGGATGGCAGGCGGCTGCTGGAAGCGGGCCAGCCGCATCTGGTTGGAATTGGGTTTGACACATATTTCCAAACCTGATCACAGCCCATCACCCTTCCCTGGGCTGGGGTGGCCTTGCTTGCTGACACGGTCTGCAGAGGGAGCGACCCTCCCCACTCAAAGATGAGCCTGGAAGCTGGCCGCCTGCCTGGCCGGGGGTGACTGGCCTGAGCTCAGCATCCCCAGATCCAGCAGGCTCCCCAGAGCATCTCAGACGTTTTCCTGGGGGAGAGCACGGCCTGATTCTCTAAGTCGAGGGAGGCACACACATTGCTGTCTACACGGACTTCTATGTCCATCTCCTCCTTTCGCCCTCCCGGGAATAAGGTGGTTTAGCCCCACGTCATAGTAGAGGACGTGGAGGCTCAGAACCTGTGCCCAAGGCCCCACAGCTTCCCAGTGATAAGCTGGGGTTCAACCCCGGCCCAGCCTCCCCCGTCGTCCTCCCAGCAGCCCGGGGCCCACCATCTGCCCCCGGCTGCCCCAGAGGGGGCCAGGGGCCCTTCCCTCCTCTTTTCCCTGCTTCGCCCACCCAGGCCTCTTCATCCTACTGCATTTCAGCAGGAGGAAGCAAGCTCACAGGCGCTAGTGGTAAAGAATCTGCCTGCAGTGCGGGAGATGCCAGTTCAGTCCCTGGGTCAGGAGGATGCCCTGCAGGAGGGCACGGCAACCCACTCCAGTCTTCTTGCCTGGAGAATCCTCATGGACAGAGGAGCCTGGAGGGCTCTGGTCCAAGGGGTCAGAGTCAGACACGACTGAAGTGAGTCAGCACACATGCATGTCACCATCTTGAAATTTCTAAGAACTATTGCACAGGGGATTGAATTCGTGTTTTCTGCTGTAGCAGGTTCCGCCCTGTTACCTGTTCTTTAAAGTAGGCTGATAAAGGCAGTGGTTGAAGGGGAGAGAGGCTGCCGGGTGTCTCCTCCTCCACGTCTCTCCCTGTGGACCATCTCTTGCCTGGGGCGGGACGGCCCCTCCCAGTCTTTCCGGCCCTGCCGTGATCATCTCTGTCTCCGTGGACTCTGAGCTGAGGCCTCAAACATCCCAGTTGCAAGGACCAGACTCGGAAGTCACAGTGGCTCCCGAGCCCTTGAGGCCTTTCACCAGAAAGGAAGCGGGCTCGGGACCCATCTCTGGTCTATGGCGGCCGGGCCTCTTTAGGGCCCAGTTACTGCCCTCGGCCTGAAGGTCCCGCCGCCGCCGCCTCTGCGAGGGGAGATGGCGTCAAGGAGGACATGGACCCGCTTGTGCTCAGCGGACGGACAGGCCTTGGAGCCCCTGGGGTCCCTGCGGCCCCGCGGAGTCCAGGCCTGACTCAGCCGCACCTGCGCTTACTGCCCGGGGGTGGTCACCCTGCCTGGGCCCCCAGGACCGGTGCCCTGGCCTCACACCCCGAGAGGGGAGAAGGCGCTCCAGCTCTGGTCGCCCTGTGGGTCTCTGTGACGGGCACTTCGCGTCCCTCATCTTGGCTCTCATAACATCCCGAGGCGGTGCGGTGCCCAGGACTGGAGCCAGGCAACAAACCAGAAAAGGCAGCTTGGCAATCTGTTGCTTCCACGGTGGTTATCGATCCTTAGCTCCACTGTGGACGGGAAAATGAGGCCTCAAAAAGATGGATAGAGAGATGATAGATGGATCCGTGATCAACGGATGGATGGCTAGACAGGTGAGTGATAGATAAAAGATAGGTAGATACATGATGGATAGACAGATAGTAGAGAGACTGAAGACAGATGATTAATAGAGAGATAATAGAGAGATGGAGGAGAAGGCAATGGCACCCCACTCCAGTACTTTTTGCCTGGAAAATCCCATGGATGGAGGAGCCTGGTGGACTGCATGCAGTCCATGGGGTCACTAGAGTCGGACACGACTGAGTGACTTCACTTTGACTTTTCACTTTCATGCATTGGAGAAGGAAATGGCAACCCACTCCAGTGTTCTTGCCTGGAGAATCCCAGGGACGGGGAAGCCTGGTGGGCTGCCGTCTCTGGGGTCGCACAGAGTCGGACACGACTGAAGCGACTTAGCAGCAGCAGCAGCAGCAGCAGAGAGACGGATGGAGCTTCCCTGGTGGCTCAGATTAAAGAATCCGCCTGCAATGTGGGAGACGTGGGTTTGATCCCTGGATTGGGAAGATTCCCTGGAGGAGGGCATGGCAACCCACTCCAGTATTCCTGCCTGGAGAATCCCACGGACAGAGGAGCCTGGTGGGCTACAGTCCATGGGGTTGGAAAGAGTCAGACTCGACTGAGCGACTAAGCACACAGATAGACGGATAGATAGACGGGTGGATAGATAGGCAGATAGATGACAGATAGATAGTATTAATAGATGGATAGATAGATGACGGATGGATATGGCTTATTCAAGGTCTCAGCTCGACAGTGGTGGGTCAGGATTTGAAGCGGGATTTGCCTTCCTGACTCCCGAGTCCAGTGTGTGTTGTTGCTTCTTACCCCGACTCCTCTGGTCCTCGCTTCATTCCACTGCGTTGCATTTGAGAGCCGTGCGAGGCTCGGTTTGCAGCTCTGGGGGCTCATGGAGGTCAGGCCGTCCTGATGAGCAGCCTTGGACAGACCTAGCGCCCTCATATGCCGGACACAGCCGGCACCGGCCGCGTGCGGAAGGTGGGCAGTGGCAGTCTGCAATCGGGAGGCCGTGACTCCCTGCCTCTTTGTGTGCCCGTGTCCTGTTTCCCCTGCCTTGGGCGCCCCTGGGGAGGCCCACCTCAAAGAGCATGTTTATAGGTGAAACAACTTATAAACCAGGACGTGAAATTTTATGGGGCCAGGAACCCCTGGGCACAGCGCATGCAGAACAGACAGGCGGGTCGGCGGATGGAGACGAAACAGCCAATGAGGACCCAGCGGGAACCGGAGGCGGCCCCCCAGGCCGGGTCCCCACAGGGCACATGCGCCTCCTGACCCGGCTTTGGGGCTGTTGTTCAGTTGCTGAGTCTGACTCTTTGCGCCCCCAAGGACTGTGGCCCGCCGGGCTCCTCTGTCCACGGGCTTTCTCCAGGCACGTGCCCCCCTCCAGGGGATCTTCCCGAGCCCGGGACTGAGCCCACGTCTCTTTGGGGTCCTGCACGGGCAGTTTCTTTACCACTCGCGCCACCTGGGGAGCCCCAGGGTCCACCCACTCCTGGGGAGACTGCAGGGTTCAGGCTCCCCGGCCTCTGAGGCGACGGGAGCCCCCCCTTGTGCCCCGGCTTCTCCTGCCTGATAGCTGCACGAAGTAAGGGAACGCGGCGCTGGGTCTCGAAGGGGAAGCGGCTCGGGGAAAGCCTCCCTGAGCCGCTTCCCTTCCTCCCGTGCTGCACCCGGAGATGCCCACCCTCTTCCAGTCCTGGCTCCCCAGAACAGGCCCTTCTGGGGGGAGCTCCCTGCCAAAGGGCAGGCAGGCCCCTCCATTGTCTTGTAGAGTTGAATGTTGACACCTTTTCTCAGGGAAATCCAGAGTCCGGCCACCCTAGGGCTGGCTAAGGGGTGGGGCGAGGAGGCCCCTGGTGGGCCAAAAGGTCAGACCCCGGGGTGTGCTGGCCGGGGCCAGGACGCTCTCAGAAAAGTCAAGTTTGGCTGCACCAGCTGAGGGCCTGAGGAAGCCCACCGCCCCCGAGGAAAAGGGCCTCCCCACCCCGCAGCTCCCGCGGCAGAGCTCACCCAGGCTGGCCTTGTGGTCTTGGCCTCTAGAAACCGTCCTGCAGCCGGGGGCTCCTCCGGGGGCCAAAGTCCCCCAGGAAGACGGCACACCCCTCCGCCAGCCACCCCACCCAGCAGGCAGCGGGCAGCCGTCTCACACCTGCCCCCACACCTGGCCCAGGGGTCGCAGGTCTCCCCTGACCTTGGAACAGAGGCGGGGGCAGGGCGGGGCCCCTCACTCACCCCTTCTGGTGGCTGAATTTTCTGGCCCCCAAATCAAGCCACCAGGCGTTGATCACTATCTGATTTGTGAATTGATGGATTCATGTGAAACGTTCTGATCTTCTTGAAAAAAAATTTGTCAATTCTGCAAAAAAGACATACTCCCTTCGGGGGAGGGGAAGCAGCAGTATTATCAGCTGGGAGCCGGTCCTCTGGCCTCGTCTTCTGTGAAGCTGGTGGCATCTTCTCCGGGTCTTCTTGTCTGATGAGCTGGCCAGCACACAGTGTGTTTGTCCCACTCAATTTTTTCCCGGCGTTTTCTAAGCATTGGGGTGGTTGCTTGGTATTACCAAGACGGACTTCACACTTTCAGTACATTAGTGTGACTTGTTCTGTGCTGAAGTTATGGGGCAATGGTTATCAAGAGAACATTGGTACAGGAGTGAGGTTCAGGTCTCACATTTTAATTTCTGGGTGGGATACTAATGTTTTTTGCTAAGAAGCCATTGGGTAAGCACAGGCATACCTGATGTGCAGGTCATTTCTCTGCGTCTGTTCAGGGGACATCCTCTCGCGGTTGATGGCTTTCAGTCGCTCAGTCCGTCCAGCTCTTTGCGACCCCGTGGACTGCAGCACACCAGGCCTCCCTGTCCATCACCAACTCCCGGAATTTACTGAAACCCCATGTCCATTGAGTCGGTGATGCCATCCAACCATCTCATCCTCATCTCATCAATAGCTGTCCTGACTCAGGACTAAAGGCTGGACCCTGGGGAGGGCACTTCTGAGACCGGCGTCTCGGTCCAGGCGGATGGTCCCCAGTTCCCTCCTTCACTACCACCTCTGTCTACAGTATGGTTCAGCCATTTATCAAGTCCTGACTTGGTGCCTGGGAGGGGCTGGGCTGAGGGATGCGAGTGTGCTAGAGCGTGGCCCCTGCATCCTGGGTCCGTGGCTGAGTGGGCAGACCCAGAGGAGGTGGGGGTGAGTTCAGCTCCAGGTTGCCACCAGCGCCATGACAGCGGGAGGAGGTTCTCCAGTCCGGGGAAGAGGGATCAGGCCTAAAGAAGCCGGAGGGGCGGCCGGCCAGCAGGGGACTCCTGTGAGGAAGGGGAATGGAAGCTCCGTGTGAGGTGGACACGCAACTGGAGGCCAGCCCGGCCGACCACCCCATCGCCTCACACAGGGTTTTGGGCCTGACCGAAGGTCATGTGCAGCCGGGGTTGGGGGGGAATCTGAAGGTGGGAAGGACACAGTCAGCTGGAGAGCGCCTCGCACTCTCTTCGCAGCATCACCTAAGGGCCCCAGGCAGGGACTGGAAACTGCAGGCCCGGGGGACAGCTAGGTAGGACATGCTGCTGCTCCTGGCAAGAGAGAAGGGCCAGAGCCATGTGGTAGTGGCAGATACGGGGAGAAGGTGGTGATTTGGGGAGATTTTAGGAGACAGAAGCATCAGGGCTGGACGCTGGGTGGGCGCACGTGAGGGAGAAGAGCTTGGACTGGCCCAGGTTTCGCTCGGAGGCGGCAGGGGACGCAGGATCACTGCCTGACAGAGGCCGCCTGGCTTCTACGAGAGACAAAGGTGGTTCCATTTGAACGGTGTTAAATTCTAGCCATCTGTGGCCAGTGGTCCAGGATGGGGAGGATGAAGGAGGCTGGTGAAGAGGTGGGGCTGGAGGGCTGGGAGGCCCTGATCCCTGGAGAGATGGGCTCGGAGCTGTGGATGGAAAGAGGAAGACACCCGACAGGGAGGAGCCCAGAAAGGGAGGCGGCCACCGTTAGAGGGTCATCCCGAAGAAGCCAGCGGGACTTGAGAACAGGAGTGCTGCAGGCGCGCACCCAGGAAGGCCCGGGACTCCCCAGGCAGGACGCCCCTCACCGGCGCACCTGTAGACGCCTCTTGAAGGACAGCAGGCAGCCTTCTGGAGCCAGAGCTCTGAGGCCCAGGAGACGGGATGAGGACCTCGCTAAAGCATCACCCAGGACGTGTCATCGGGAAGCCTCAACAGAAACAAATCCAGAACCTCCCAGGTGCTCCGGGGCAGCCCACGGCCCTGCCGAGCATCCCGGGCCATGTAGCCAGCCCTTCAGAGCCAGGGAGGCACCGAGCGTCAGGCAGAGATGCCGAGGACAAATGAAGAGACACTGACATGCAGGAACAAGGGGACTGATCTCAAGCCCGGGACAACTGCCCCTTCCAGCAGCTGTTTAAAGGGAGCAGGACAAAACTTCAGGGGCAGAACACAAGAAGGCCCACGGAGGGCCGCCGCTCAGGAACACAGACCTATTTACTTACAAAGTTTCACGTGTTGCCAGTTGGAATGCTGACTTCAGGGACTTTTTTTTCCTATCTGTCTTTCACTTCCTTTTCTGAAAACAGCCTTTGTGTGTTTGTATCTGCTGGACACTCAGGAGGCGAGAACTTCAAAAATCAGAACCTCTTTCTGGATTTGTTTGACTATGGATGGTCTCTTCTGGTGACAAGCTCCTGAAAGCCCACCTCCCTGAAAACTCCTGGTGGGATGCCAGCCATGGCCGCAGTTTCTAGCTCCATTTATAGTAAATAGTAAAAGCGCCTGAAGGTAAATCAGATCAGGAAGTTTTACATTATTGTTTAGCTTTGTTGTTGTTTGTCTGACTCTTTGCAGCCCCATGGACTGCAGCACGCCAGGCCTCCCTGTCCTTCACCAGCTCCTGGAGCTTGCTCAAACTCATGTCCATCATGTCGATGATGCCATCCAGCCATCTCTGTCGTCCCCTTCTCCTCCCGCCTTCAATCTTTCCCAGCATCAGGGTCTTTTCCAATGAGTCGGCTCTTTGCATCAGGTAGCCAAGGTATTGGAGCTTCAGCTTAAGCATCAGCCCTTCCAGTGGATATTCGGGGTTGATTTCCTTCAGGATTGACTGTTTAGCTTAATTTCATTCTAAATTGAAGAGAATGAAGATGATCATTTTTATTAAAAATAGGTTTCTCCTCCAAACTGCTGCCTAAGACCTCACTTTTTCGCCTGTGGCTTGAAAATCCCCACCTTGCCATTCCCACCCCCTCCCCTCCCGAGGGGGAGGAAGCAGAGCCCACCTTTTCCCACTCCCTTCCTCCTCCCAGACTCTGAGGGCTCCACCCCACCCTCAGCTGCACCCACCCCACAGAGTCGCCGTGGAAACACCTGTCACCACTGAAGGCTTGGCAGCATCGCCCAGGAGCCACAGAGGGAGCCCACTTCTGGGTCAAGGCCGCCCATTGGTTGGAGCCAAACGAATGTGCTTCCTTGGCATTTCCAGCTCAAGCCCAGCAATGATGCTTTAGGACCGCATTCCAAATTATTCTTACATTGTAAAGTAAATTGTACTAATTAAGATGGCTGATGACTTTTTCGGCTTTTTTTTTTGGGGGGGGGTATCACTTAAGTTGGTGATTTATTTCTTTTAACTTTATTGGGAGTATAGTTGATTTACAATGTTCTTTTCATGAAATGATATTTATCCGTCCTGTTATAGAAGCCAAGGACCCAGGGTGAACTGCCCAGATCTGGTGACCATAGTGTGGAGCAGAGGGGATGGACTTGAGGGTTCTAGCTCAGCTTGGGAGTGGGCCAAGGAACCCGGGGAAGATCTCCCTTCCTCTTTGCTTCAATTTCCTCATCTCTTAAATGATGGGTTAGATTAGACCCCATTTTAAGGCCTCCCCTGGATGGAAGACGCTGCCAAAGATACACTGTTGTTTAGTTGCTCAGTCACGTCTGATTCTTTGCAACCCCACGGGCTGTAGCCTGCCAGGCTCCTCTGTCCTTGGGATTCTCCAGGCAAGAATACTGGAGTGGGTTACCATGTCCTCCTCCAGGGGATCCTCCCGACCCAGGGATGGAACCTGCGTCTTCTGCACTGCAGGTGGACTCTTTACTGCTGAGCCACCATAGGGTTTTAGTTCCCCAACCAGGGATCGAACCCGCAACCCCTGCATTGGACGCAGAGAGCCCTAACCACTGAACCACCAGGGAAGCCTGCAGCTGCTGCTGTTTCTCTGGGGTCCTGGGTACGAGGCCTCTGAGAGCTAGCCGACAGCACAGACCCCTTTGCGCCGAGCCCTGCCCCTCTCCCAGGAGGACAGCAGAGGCTGGGGGTCCCCTCTGCAGGCACCCCCTGCTCGGTTTCCAGCCCCCTAGGCCAGAAGCCCCTAATTGGAGGGCATCACTGCTCCAGAGATGGGAGTTACTTCCCAGAACAGCTAACAGGCTATTGAGGAAACAGGGACTGCAGAGGCTGCCGTGGGTGTCCAGTGTGGTGCCTCCACACAACAGCCTTTGGAGGGGTGTCCCCTCCACTTTACAGGTAAACACAGGGCCTCAGAGCAGCTGGGTGACCTGCAGTTTCTAGAAACATTACCTGCATGTCTCTCCACCCCCTCCCCACACAAAGCTGCATTGTCTAAGGTGGCAGTTTTCCAAAGAAATAAAAGACAGACAGAGTCACTGACTCTTCGAGAGCAATGTCCTGGGTCTGAGCTGCTCTGAAGTCGCAGCTGGTGTGACTTCCCCCCCTCTGCCCCCTCAGGAGGTTTTGTCTAGCTGACTCAAGATTGGAGATCTGGCCAGGTGCCTCACAGGGAGCCCTGCATTTTCTGGGATTCTAGGATTTCAGCCCGGTACCTAATTCCAGAAAAGAATTACTCTCTGCTTTATTAAACTTGTCTGCGCTTAGGCCAAGTGGGCTGTTGATCCTCCGTAGGGCTTGTCTTCAAAGCAGGGGCAGTGAGCATGTGCAGAAATCCATCACCTTGCTTTCCAGTTTCCAGGCAACCGTGCAGGATTACAACCAGTCACATGACGCTGCGGCTGCCAGGGAGAAGGGGAAAATGGAAAACTGTGCTATCTTGAGAAAGGGGCTGGGGAGAAGCAGGGCGCTTTGGCTCCTCCTCCAGAAATATCATCAACAAGTAGTCGGGGACCCGGGGGCTTGAGGGGCTCCTGGCTTCTGGGCCCTTGGCCCAGCCCCAGCGCTAAATGTACCACCAGGGGACAGGGCGGGGGAGTGGGGGGAGGCGCTGGCCCAAGGTGACCGAGCACCTGTTCTGGAAACCGGGCTCTCCAAGTGCTCACTGCTGAGAGCGCCAAGCGGAACCCGCCCTTGCTCCTGCGGCCCAGTCCTGGGCTCATAGGGAACAGAGGGCGAGCCCTTTGGTGAAAGCCAAGCCTGGGATGGTTGGGGCCAGGGGGCTGTGCAGGGTGGGAGGGGGTGGCAGCTGGGGGGGAGGAGAGCCACCCGTGAAGACTGAGTGCCCACTGCCTTTTAGAGCTTCCTCTTCCTGATCGCTGTTTATTTTGATTTTGGAGTTTGCACTCCCCCACATTGTGTGTGTGTGTGTGTACGTTGTGCACACACACATGCACACACATGCGCTGCTGTTGTTTATATTGTAGATGCTTATGGCAATGCATCCCCTTCCGCATACACTTCTGGTCCTAGATTCACACCCTCTGTGGCCGAAAGGCTCCTGGGAACCCCCGGACAGCTCCGGGCTCTCCTACAGTTCCCTGAGGGGGTGTGCAGCGTTCTGAAAGGCTGGGGAGACGAGGACTGGCTTCCAGCGTTCTCACACCCAGCAGCAGCAGGTCCCAATCCAGAGCTAACTCATCTGGCCACTCTTGTTCACTGGTCTGCCCCAAAGTGGCCATGGGTTTCCTGGCCTTGGACCACTGGCTTCACGCCAGCCTGGCCACCTGGGAGGTGAGCCTGAGGAGCAGAGCGTGGACACAGAGAGGCAGGTCTTGGGGAGGGCAAAGCCCTGGGGGCTCAACCTGCAGGGGCTCTGGGCCCTGGTCACAGCCTGGGAGCATCTCTGCGGGCACAGCAGGTCACGGCACGCCCCCTCTTCCTCTCTCCCTGCAGAAACCTACGCAGTCAGAGAAACCTGTTTCTTGCGTGTTTTGAAGTCCTAATGGCCTGATGAAGGTTCAAGGCCCCTCTGCATTGGGAAGGATTTGCCCTCCATTCAATTCACTAAGAACGTAAATAAAGAAACAGTAGAGGTGGAAAGCCAGTGCTTCGATGACTGAGGATGCCAAGCTCTCCTCTCCCCCCTTCTGCAGCAAGTCTGGGCTCCACCTTTGTGTTTTTTAAGAGGAGGAAAAATCAATTATTAGCTCATTTGAGAGATCCAATAGATGCGTAAATAAACAATGTTCTGGGTTTGTGGTATATTTTCTCATTATTCTAAGCGAGACGGTTGTTGGGTGGATGTTGGGGGTACTGAGAGGTGATGGTGGGGTGAGGAGTTTTCACTACATTAGCACTGAGAGTCCATGGGGGAAAAGACATCCTGTGTCTGTTTAATATGCAACATCCGGAGAGTGGGGGATGCAGCTGATACCGAAAGATGGGGGTGTACCCGCTGGGAGGGTCCTGATGGCCAGGTCGGGAATGTGGGGTTAAAATCTGCAGGGAGTTGAGGCTGGCTTCCCAGGGAGGCTTCTGGGCCCACCTCCAGCCCCCAGGCCTCTGCAGGCAGATTCACACCATCTTCACACACCCACCGACCCAGGCACGCGGGGTCCTATCACAGCACGCACGACTTCTGGTGCAGGCCTGCGTTCCTCCTACGACACTTAGCCGTCCGCCCCTGGTCTAGCACTCTTATTTTTATTTTTATTTTTTTACAAGCTTCTCTAAGCCCAAATTCCCAGGGAAACTTGTACAGAGGTAGAAAAGTGTTTGATGATAGAAAAGGAAAAAAAAAAAAAATCTGCCTGCTTGCAGTTCTCAGAATGGCCAGGATGCTACAATAAACTGTTGCTTTCCCGAGCTGGGGAGGACTGGGACAGGCTGGCGGAGGAAGCCGGAGCAAAAAGGCCAGAGCACTTGAGAGGCGGAACCAGAACTCGGGCCGGGCGCGGGCGGCCGCGGGGGCCCGGCGGGGCGGGCCGGGCGCGGCCCCTTTAAGGCGGGCGGCGCGGGCCGGCCGAGCGCGGCGGGGATTGGCGCGGCGGGATCAGGGCGGCGGGGCGGGCGCGCGGGGCCGGCGGCGCTTTGATCAGGTCCTGGCAACTCGGTACCGCCGGGCGCCGGGAAGTGAAGAGAAGCGCTCGCAGCCATGAATCGCGGGGCCGCCCCGGGCCCGGGGCGCCCGGGTCCCCCGCCGCCGGCTGCGCTCTGAAAGGTGGGACGGAGGCGCGGCCCCGGCCGAGCGGCTGCCCCGCGGGCCCCCCGGGCCGGGGCCGAGGGCGCGCCCGGCGGCGTCGCGGGCGCCGGGGGCGGGAGGGGCTCCGGCCCGGCCGGGGGCGGGGGGGGGTGGGCCGGGGAGGGGGCCGCGAGCAGGCCGGGCGCGCAGAGGGGCGGCGGGGGCCCGGGGGCGGCGCGGGCGCGCCGGGCGCTTACCTCCCTTTCAGGACCGTGCGCCGGCCCGCGCCTTTGAAGTGCTCAGTGAGGTCCGCGGCGCAGTTTTTGTTGGAAGCGCCGGGAGGACGTGGGGTGCGCGGAGCGGCTGCTGGAAGCGGCGCCCGCGTCGAAAGCCCGGCCGGCGTGGCCGGGGGGCCAGGGCGGCCGCGGCGGGGCGAGGCCCACTCGGATCTTCCGCAGACGCGGGGCGGCCGGGCGCGCCGCCGCCGCCGCCGCCTCCCTCGCCGCCGGGCTCCCCGCACTCCCTCCCCGGCCGCGCGCCTCCCCATGCTCCCCGACGCTGGGTCCGGCCCGGGGGGGCCTGGGGCCGCCGCGGCGAGCCGATCCGGGGGCCGGGGCAGGGGCCCTGCCCGGGGCGCCCGCGAGGTCTGGGCGCGGAGCGCGCGCGCGGACCCCTGGTGAGTGTGAGGCCGCGGCGGCGGGCAGCCCGCGCGCTTTGATGTGCCGGGCGGCCCTTTGAAGTGGGCAGGCCGGCTATTTCGGGGCGCGCTCCGGGCGGGCGCGCAGAGGGGTGGCGGGCGCGGCGCCCGGCGCTCCAGGGGGCTCGGCCGGGGTGGCGGGGGCCGGGCGGAGAGACTCGAGCGATCGGCGGGGGCGGAGCGGGGGCAGACCCCCCTCCCCCGGGGGTGTCGCGCCGGGGCGGCGCTGGGTAGGAGTCGGGGTGCGAGAGTGCGCCGGGGCGCCTTTGGGAGGTGGGATGAAAGGGCGGCGGCGCCCCCTCCCCCGCCCCCTCCCGCCGCTCTCTCCTCCCCTCCCCTCCTCCCCTCCAGCCCCCGGTCGGCGCAGAGGGGCCCCGATCGCCGGCCGAGGCTCAGTCTGCGCGCCGGAGCGGCCCGAGCCCGGGGCGCCTGCGTTCCCCGCGTCCCTCTTGCCGCCGGCCCCGCGCCCCGGCCGCCCCGGCCCCTCGTGCGGAGAGGCCGAGCCTCCGCGTCGCCATTGCTGGACCGGCCGCCGCGTTCCGGGCTTCTCTGTGGGCGCCTCCGACTCGCGCCCGGACTCAGGGCTGCGAGCACCTCCCGGGGCTCCGGACGGTCGGGGTGGACCGGGGCCGGGGGACGAGCCGGGGTGGGGGGCGCTCGACAGCGATGAGAGCCGGCCCTCGGGCCCCCTTCGTCTTCCAGGTAACGGGGCCGCCCCCCTTCCCCTCCGCCTGGGCAGCGCGGCGCTACCGGCGGCCTGAGGCCCCGCGCGGGGGCCCCGCGCGCCCACCCAGGGCCCCCAGCCTCCGGTTCGGTGTCGCGCCCACCCGCCCCCCCCAGCCCTCCCCTCCGCTCTCCCGAGTTTGATCCTTCCCATGCTGGGGTGAGCGGCTGGTTTATTGGTTAGATAAGACTTTTTGCTTGTGGAAAAAAGAGGCTTGAGGTCAGCAGAGTTTGGGATTCTTGGCACAGGCGGTGGTAGCGTGAGACGGTTTCTGATCCGGTTTTGTAGGGTTTACGGCTCCGGGGGGGCGGGGGGCAGGGGGCGGCGAGTCCTGAGGCTTCTCCGCTCTCTGGCAAAGTTGGGAGATCAAAGCCTTGTCTGAGTGAGTGTATTTCTGGTTTCGGGGAACCGGGAAAACCGAGGTGTAGACTGAGCCGGATTCTTGGCGGGAGGCGGGGCGCAGCGAACGTTTCCATCTGGGGGTGGCGGGGGTGGGGGGGGGGGGTTCCAGCTGGGAGTCCGGGAGCCCATCCCTCCCTGTGCTGGGCGGGCTGCTTGCTCGGTCGAGGCTCTTCTGAATTTTTAAGGAGTGGGAAGGGGAAGGTGGGGGGATGGGAACCAGATGCCGGGGAAGGGCACGTTTGGAGCTCGAGTATCTGTGCTGAGAGCCGCGTGGGGAAATTGACCGAAATTGGTTTCACCTGCGCACCGCCCGGCGGCTCGGGGCGCGCGTCTGTGGAGTGGGTGCTGTCCCGGCGAGGGGAGGGGCGCGCCGGGCTGCGCTGCGCGCGCCGGGGCCGGGTGGGGTTTTGGAAGCCGGTGTCTTCCACCTCCCGGGCCCTCTGCCCCACCTCCCACCCTCCCCGCGCCCCTTCCCCGCCCCCGCCCCCAAGCGGGGAGCTCAGATTTCGCCTTTGAAAAAGCAGCGTCTGATACTTTAGATGAGCACCTCGCAGATAGCTGGGTTGCTTGATTTGAATTTGAGGAGTTGAAAAGCCTGTTTACTTTCTTGCTTTGATGTTGGGTAGATCTGGTTTTGATTATATCAATACCCTTTTCTCTCTGCCTCCCCCACCCCCTTCCTTTTCTTCCCAGAAAGGAGGCTCAGATGAGTCCCTGCTGACTTGAGAGAGAAAGAGAGACCACGCTGATTGCTGGGAGGAACTGGAAGAAGAAAAAAATTCCTAAACTCAGCGAGAAGAAGGCACTCGCCATGAGCAGTGCTGTGCTGGTGCCTCGGCTCCCAGACCCCAGCAGCAGCTTCCGCGAGGATGCCCCGCGGCCCCCAGTGCCCGGGGAAGAAGGGGAGACCCCACCGTGCCAGCCGGGCGTGGGAAAGGGCCCGGCCGCCAAGGCCCCGCCCGTCTCCCCCAGCGCCCGGCGGAACGAGGGCGGGCTGGGGGAGCCGGAGGGCCGGGCGTCCCCGGATTCCCCGCTAACCAGGTGGACCAAGTCTCTGCATTCCTTGCTGGGCGATCAGGACGGTGCTTATCTCTTCCGGACTTTCCTGGAGCGGGAGAAATGCGTGGATACTTTAGACTTCTGGTTCGCCTGCAATGGATTCCGGCAAATGAACCTGAAGGATGCCAAAACTTTACGAGTAGCCAAAGCGATCTACAAAAGGTACATCGAGAACAACAGCATCGTCTCCAAGCAGCTGAAACCTGCCACCAAGACGTACATTCGGGACAGCATCAAGAAGCAGCAGATTGACTCAGTAATGTTTGACCAGGCCCAGACCGAGGTCCAGGCCCTGATGGAGGAGAATGCCTACCAGACGTTTCTGACGTCGGACATATGCCTCCAGTACGTGGGGAGCGGGGGCGAGAACCCAGCTTACCTGAGTCAGGGGGGCCTGGGCAGCCTCAGGCTTGTGTGTGGCTACCTCCCCACCTTGAACGAGGAGGAGGAGTGGACTTGTGCCGACTTCAAGTGCAAACTCCCCCCCACCGTGGTGGGCTTGTCCAGCAAGACCCTGAGGGCCACAGCCAGCGCGAGGGCCATGGACACCATCGAAAGCGGATACAGGTAAGCCCTGGGGTGGACGGGGGGTGGGGGATGAAGTGGGCTCTGCAGATGTTTTGAGTTAAGGAGGGTGGATGGATGGATGGTCAGATGTGCTGCTGAGGCTGACAGAGGTCTGTCTTGCACTCGGACCGCTGGCCACGAACCCTTTGATCTGGCTTTCTGTTGTTGAAAGGAGAGGAGAGGGATGCACGCACAGCTAAATACCCGGAGTCTCCCAGTGCCAGCTGCAGACAGTGGCAGCAGAATGCCTCAATGTGGTTACTCATTATCCTGCACCAGTCTTAGAGGGGCAGCGGAAGGGAGAGTCAGTCAGTCACTAAGCGCCGGTTTGGGAAGGGGTCACTCAGTGGCGAGGAGTGAATGGGGCTGCAGAGCCCGCTGGGTTGAGCTGGCGGCCCAGGTGGTAGCGTGTGTGCCCAGACCACGGGGGTAAATGGGATCGTTTGAACTTTTATGTTAAGAGCCAGCAGCTGGCTTAACAACTGGGCTTGTGGTTCTTTATGGAACGAGATGTGAACCCTGCGAGGAATCCTCCAGAGGAGGCAGGGACCTGTGACTCCCCAGTGAAGGGTCCTGTGCTTTTAGAACCTGCTGATAGGTCTTACATGCTTGCTGCCCTGGGGGGCAGACCCCGGTTGGTGCCTGTGTCACTCACTGCTGATGGAGAGGAGGTTCTGGCGGGAGAGGACTTGGGCCCTGGACTGCCTTCTCTCTTGGAGGCTTGGAGGACAAGCAGTTCTTTATAGAACGGCCAAGTCTTAAGATTCTTGACCTTTGGAGGCAACTTCAGACCTCCTGTTGGAATGAGTTTTTCTGTTTCTCTCTCTTTCTCCCCTTCCAAATATCCAAAGAGAAGGAGCCTCTGAGTTCCAGGTTGTTGCTGATGGCATGCGGGGGAGGGGCCGGCCGCTGGGCTGCTCTTGGAGCAGCTTATCTCGCTGACCCTGTGGGAAGGGGCATGCGACCTGGCTGCTGTCTCTGGAGGTTGCCTCCCTCTGTAGGGTCCGGCGGGCCGCGGAGGGGCGGGGAGCCGGGTCTGAGCCAGGAAGCTGGTGGTCCTGGGGTGGACCTGCTGGGAGGGAAGGGTGGCGTTGGCACCGCCAGGGGGCGCTCCTGCGGCTCTGAGAGCTGGTCTCCCGGGCGGACATGTGGTCCACCACCACCTTCGATGGGACCTGACTGGCTTGTGCAAGGGCTCCAAGGATCATCGGAACAGAGTTGTTTCAGCATCTTTAAGCTATGGTTTCGGGCTGTTAGGAGAAAGATGCTGGCTCTGACTTCTGGGGCTGGCAGCCCCAGGCCACCTGCCACCCCTGCCCGTTCCGTTATGCGGATACTTGAGGAAAGCCCCGCCGGCATCCGTGCCCTCCAGGCTGGCAGCGGTCGCCGAGGCTACTTAAGGCCTGTGGTCAGGCGGCTTCTCTGGGGGCCTTGAGACAGTGGGGCTTCTGTGTCCCTCCGGGGTCAGGGCCCAGAGGCCACCTTTGTAAACCGCGCCCTGGCCGGTTTTGGAGCCATTCGGGCTCCGGGGCGG